>NC_134492.1:36942615-37062615 GCF_040206685.1 Ascaphus truei | reverse complement strand
AAGGAGCGGTTGAAGGTTTCGAGTCGTCGTCTGGAGGAATACGAGAGGCGCCTGCTGGTGCAGGAGCAGCAAATGCAGAAGCTTCTAATGGAATACAAATCTAGACTGGAGGACAGCGAGGAGAGATTACGTCGGCAGCAGGAGGAGAAGGACAGCCAAATGAAAAGTGTCATCTGCAGGTGAGCCTGAAGACCCCCGAGAAAGATGTCCTGTACGTATCTCTGTATATCCACAACTAGTTGGACTTGTTTGCTCATTCCAAATTCTCTTCTCGTAGGCTAATAGCAGTAGAAGAGGAACTGAAGAAAGATCACGCTGAGATGCAGTCCGTCATTGATGCGAAGCAAAAAATCATCGATGCGCAGGTATGAACTTGAGCACGTTTCTACAGCCGGATGGCTCCACGATGCATGTGTCCCTTCTTTTGCTTACATTATAATAATGACCATACAATTATGCGTCTCTTGTTGAAGAGTGTGTAAGAGTGTGAATCACACTGCTTATAAATTGTCATGTTGTACTAATGGAAGAAATCGGAGTATGAGCCCTCAATAGCATGTTTGACCCCCTCTTTCTGAGCTGCTAGTTTACACTGTACCATCCAGTGCAACAAGGATCTATTTAAGATGGGGTAAGAGTCCAAAAACCTTTCAGCATGAGGTCATTTATTGACCATAATGTAGAGCGCCCTCAAAGTGCAAAAATATGTCAAACGGATTAATCTTGGTAGATCTGTTGGCATCAACTCGCAATATTTTTCTATATTAGGAAAAATGTGTATAGTAGTTTTAACTTGTCATTAAAAACAACTTTATTTCTTTACACTATAAAGGCTTTAGTTTGTCCACCAAGTGGAAAATATGTCAACATTTGAAAGGATACAGCTGGTATGTTTAATGCCCAGCCATATATTTTGAAATGCACAGTTCTGTGCTTGTTGTTTGCAATAGTTGTGTACTGTGTAGCTTTCCCATAGTTTTCCCATTACATCAAAAATAATCTAAGAATTAGAAATCATATAGCACAAATGAGGGGAAATGTTTCATATGATGTATGTGCAGGAACATATGTGACTTTTCTTTGCGAGACTCGGGTATGGAACTTCACCAAGTCAGTAACTTATTCTTAACCTCATAGTGTTACATTGACATAGATTAATGCCACATTTGTTTTAAATGGTGGAATGTTTGGGCATTGAGAGCCTCTCTTGCTGACTCCAATAGGGACTCAAAACAGCAGTCACTGGCCAGAGCGGAAACTGAGGAAGTTGGTTGGCACAGTCAACTTAGAGCTTACACTGATCAGAGTGTGATCCTACTTTACAAGCATACGTTCTGAATACCTTGTGCTGTTCCATAATTGTTCCGGGCTCTTGTCTTTCAACTTTGATCTCTTATTGCCAGTGGAACGCAGGTCTACAAACATGCACACCTGTAACTCATTTCATGAGAATGAGTAAGCAGAGCGACAAATGTTTGGTAACTCCATCTCCTTCCTCACAATGTTAGTCTCATCACCACTGTGTTAAATTACAGGTCATAAATGGGACTGTAACGCAAACAGGCAAGTAACCCAAGTGCACTCGATAGCTAAGCAGTGTACCCAGACATGGCCAGTGCACTGACCTCCTACACATTCCAGCTCCTTCCACTCATTTTGGGAGATGGTTACAAAGTGGGGAGGGACTGGATGGTTCTTTTTAAAGGTCCAATAAATCTAATACTCTATATAAAAATCTTGATTTTTTTTTGTTTGCTTCTCCTAGTCACAGAATATCTGATTTTATCCTAATCGTCCCGTTTGTTTCTGCTTACAATAAATTGAACCTAGTAATATTTAAGTAGCGTTCAAATTTTAGGTGAGCTTAACCATACAGTCTGATCTCTGCTCTCAAACATCATTGTGACCATCACATCTATGCTAGTCTGAGTCTGCACCCTCCATAGTTAGGCTTCTGCACCTTGAACTTTGCAGTTCTTCAGTAAGAAGTTAATGTACGCTTAACTTGTCTATGTTTTCCTCTGTTACGTGGGGCAGGCCATATATGGTACACACCGCAAAGTTGAGCCCCACACGTCTTGGTTCTGAAACATTCTTCAATTGAGCTAGCATGGTGCCATCTGTTCGTTTAAAATCCCCACATCTGTGGCAACACTTTTTTTTATTTGCATGTACGATGTTGTTCCCAGCTTTTTTTCTTATCTATCTTTGGTTTGTGTCTGCATGTGGCTTTCAGGAGAAGTAACTGCTTTAATGTTATCTCACACTAGACAGACAGCACATTTGATGTTGGCCCATGTGTAATTGTAGGGTGGTAACTGACAGATTATCGTTGCTGGACATGAGAATTTGACCATGTCCATTCGATGTTAAATAAGTATTCTCCTTCGCCAGGCCTGCTCAGTCTATAGCTTTATAGCCTACTGATGCTTGACAAGTTGTCCCTTGACTACTAAGTCTAACAATTCCATACATACATATGAAGATAAATATACTGTCTCCTCATGAGTGCTTTCTTGTTGAGACAAACCTAGTACATATTATGTGAAGACATATGGTGAACCCTGCAGTTGCTAATGTTACATAAAAATAAGAAAATCTATTTTGTTGTCTTTTCTTTTATAAACAGTATCATGGATTGACGCTTTTAGTATGTTGTATGAGCACTGCCTGCATCACATTTTTCAAACTCTGGATTTTGATGCATTGCTAGAAATATCTTATGCTGCATCCTTTCATAGCCCCATCTCTGCATATGGCATATTGGTCAAGGCTTGTTGTAACATTTCTATCTAGAAGTGTGACTTCATTTCCGAAAAGCAGTTTAGACGAGCAACTTGTAGGGGTGTCAGGATTGTGTGTTATGGGGCACCAGAAGGCTAGAGCCCCCGTGAGCTGGAATGGTGTTTGGAGCAGTGCATTTTGGTCTTCTGTTTTTGTTGTCCTCTTTCTGTTATGTTTTTGCATTCCTTCACCACCCTTTCGTCACACATTTCCTCAACACAACCTTTTGGTACCAGCTTCTGGCTGCTTCACTCCTGTGTTGCTGTGTCTCCTCTGCTGCCAGTGAAAACAGGCCACTCTGTGTTATGTTAGGTTTTTTTTTATTTTCCTTGTAGTCTTCACACTGAAGAACACGCCCATCAAAAAGTTGGTATTTCCTTTGCAAAATGAAACATACACTTCTGCTTTCTGTTTCCCTGTTTGTGGCAAGGACCCAACTGGGGGGGGGAGGGAGGGATTGTTGTACTATTGTCAAGTTTGATAGCAGTGCTTGTTAATTTCTAGTGAGTTTTTGGTTTTCAGAATATGCCTAAAATGTTCTCTTCAGCACCTTCTAGCAGACGGCAGATTTGAAACGTTAGTTAAAAACAAAAACAAAAAGTTGTGAAACCTGGCGCACAATGAAAAGGGAAAATAAGTAGTCCACAAACAGACCGTAAATTGTGGTGTCTCCAGCGCCAGTCAGGAGTCTCTCAAGACCCGACCTAAATAGTACTGTATGTAGAAAATGCAGTAGGCAGCCGGACACTTCAAAAATGTATTTTATTAGTACATAAAAATAGAAAATCGCCATAAAAAACGATGTTTCAGTCCAAAGATCCTGTCTTTGGACCGAAACTCCGGTTTTTATGTTGATTTTTTTTTCCTTCTATTTTTTGTACTCATAAAATTATTTTTGGAGTGCCCGACTGCTTAGTACATTCTCTAGATTTAAGCAGTACCCATATCAAGCACCCAAATATTTCCCATTCTGAGAGCAGAGGGGTGTTTGTTGGTGTATAGGAACAACATTCTAACATAATATAAATACCAGATGGATCCTTTATGGTGGATAATAAGATGCTATACTGTCCCATGCCACAGGTGCTAGTGAAAGTGTAAATAAGCATCGATAAGAAATCACGGTCAGCACGTTTTGGAGCTTGACTTGCACTAAAGCAGAATAATCCTTTAGAAAAGCGTTAGATGTTTCATTTTGCATAGGGGAGGAAAAAAGGTCAGGTTTTCCAATGAATTCCTCGGGAAACGAAGGCTGGAAGTACTGAGTGGGGGAATATTTTCTAATGACCTTCGTCTTTTGCAGGAGAAGAGGATCATATCACTGGACGCAGCCAACACGCGGCTGATGAGTGCACTGACGCAGGTGAAGGAGCGCTATAGCTCGCAGGTGCGCAATGGAATCTCTCCAACCAACCCCACCAAGCTGTCAATCACAGAGAATGGAGAATTTAAGAACAGCAGTTGCTAATCTCCAGTCAGGACTCTGTGCCATCCCTCAGACCCAATGCTGCTACACCAAATGACAAACACAAGCTAGAATATAAGTATATATGTAAAAGTGATGCCTAACGACGCCTTTGCGATCTGGATGGATCCCCAGCCATGCCGCACTGTATATAGAGAGAATGCATTTGTGCTCTGTACAGAACTTGTCCTGTAACATACCAAATCGAAGGTAATAATATGTAGAAGATATCTTTTTTTTATATATATATATAAATATATATATAAAAAACAAAATTATACTTTTTTATTTTGTTTGTGTTTATCCTCCCGTTGACTGGACTGGTAAAGATCAGATAAAAGGATTGACTGAAGGAGCTGTACATATCACACGAATAAAACATTGCTTTGCAGTGTGCAAAGTACTGTATAACGAAGTCTGGGCGAAAGCAAGGATGGGGGGAAATCAGCCGTTACCCCTTCTTACTATTTCATTCCTCTAATGCCTTGGTTTGGTAGGCAATCACACAGTATATACTGTTCTCTGTAGAGTTAAAAATAAAAACGTGAAAGAAATAAAAAATAGAAAGAAATAACTACCAACTGGGGAAGACGAAATGAAAGAGGTTTGAACATTTCTCATGTTCTCTGCAACATATTCAATGAAAACACACACATTTAATCGTTTTAGGATGTTTTTGTTTGTTTTTTAGTAATGTTTTGGAGTTTACAAATCTGTATATATGTATATTTTTGGTTGTAAAATGTAATTATACAGTTCACATATATGATATCATGATCACCTTACACCATCAAGGAAGGCGATGGTCACTCTTTTGTTTAAATTAAAAACACAGACAGTCCAAGATCTGGAGGCCGGGTTTAAATGTAGTATTCCTTTACCCACCATTACATCTTTTTTTATACCAAAAGGTATAAGCAATAAAATAGCATTCGGCATTTAGAGCAAGACCGGGACGTCCTATTGCTACTGACTTGTATACTTAACTTGCTCCTTACCTCGCATATCAAAGAAAGTATCTTCTTCAAAATTGCAACACTCAATCTTTGTCAAATCAGAATGTCACTCCTTTGTAAATGATTCCCCCGGGCCAGAGATATTTCTCAAACTGCAGAGGCCGATTGAAATATCTGAAGGTGAACTATGCCTTGTACTTGTAGAGTATCGTTTGTGCGGTGCCCTGGCTGTTACACGATGTTGTCATTCAATGTTTTGCTCAAATCAGAAGGAGGCGGTTCAGAAGTGACAGGAGCGAGCTAGCATATTCTGATATCGCCTCCGCACTCGTGCTACGAATGTCAATGAAGGATTTTTTTACGATGATATGTAGAGAACAAAAGCAAAATCACATCACTTAATGATGTACTATTTATATTTCACTATTATGATATAAATATACATGTATGCACACAGAAAATACAATGTTTGTCTGCAACCACGGCATTCTCAAACTAGACCCACGTAAGCATGGTCAGCATTAAACATGACTGTGTTTGTGTGGGTAACCGAACACGAGCTGTGCCCGTCGCGTCCCCTCATGTTCTCCCAGCTACATACGATTCGCCTCCCCAGCCTTTCTTTCACATGCTTTGTTTACGGATCCAAATCCTTTGATGCTCCTTAGCCGGATACCATTCAATGTAAATGTCATTTTTTAACCATTTCACTGCCAGCCGGGCGTGCAACGCATTGCACAGAAATGTGTTTGAAGTCCCTTTAGCAGCGAACGGGATAGCACATCTCCGTCACATTGGAGAAACATCTCCTCTTTCCCAGTGGAACCTGGCCACAGGTGGATACCAAGTAAAACAAAAAGGGCTAACCCAAAAGTTGTAAGGACTTGTGACTACTGTCTGATTGAAAGTGAGAGAAGAATCTACACCGTTAATGAATTTTTATTTATTTATTCTCCGTCCCCGTTTCTTTCCCCCGTCCCTCCCCTTTGTTTCTCTCACTTGTTTTGAATATTTTGCCGCTGCGACATCCAGGGATTTTATGGAAAATAAGAATAAAAAAAAGTTTGGTTTTTGAAACCATCAAGGAAATTAGCTATTTTAATAATGTTAATATCTACAATAAAATGGAACTTCTGTATTTAACAAAGTGATTGAGAACTTTTAATTTGCTATTTCCAAACCTCGTCTTGCCTAGAAATCATGACCTTGGGTTGCTGGGGTGTTCTATGTGGTTGGGGTTTTTGACCACGTAATAAGTTATTTAATTGTACAAACTTGCTTTGTAACTTACTATGTAGTACTTCGGAAACAAGAATGCTCCATCCACTCTGCGAGTCTTAGAGGCAAATTCGATATGGTTCAAAGTCTCCGTTTGTCCACTTTGGAGTATATAGAATAAGGCCCTTCAAATCATGTTAATTTTTACTGGAACTGGTGTCTTATGCATGGAACTTTAAACATAGTACATTCTGATCGAGTCAAATACGTGTCCTGGTTGGCTGGGCCTGACATCCCTCTCAATTTCAAGGCAATTCTTAAAGTCTCTTTCAGAAACTCCAGCTCTGATTTAATAAATCAATGATCTTAGCGACACCTTCCTGATATTGTGATAAGATGTTTCCGTTTGCTGCATTCTCCTCACTTCCAGGTGTCCCATGTATAAGAGGAAGCTGACACAAGCCTAGTATTTATAAACCTCTTCTCAGATGCCCACAGCCACTCCAGGTTTGGGGGGAAATCCATACACTTGCACACAGATGAATGCACCTCATTTGCGTATAAACAGACAGTTGGTTGATTGCCTCAGAAACATGGTGTGGCCGGGGGTCCCCGAGGAGGAGAAGTTTGAAAACCATATGAGTGATGGTCATTGTAGCTGATGGAGGAGGGACTTTTAGGGCTGTAGTCTGGTGGCAAATAAAGATTATCTTGACATCCATACATCTGGTGCCTGGTGATTAAATGTTGCTTTCCAACTTGATCTCATTTGTATGCATCTGTGTTTGCACAGGCTCTGGAGAAGCATTTGAAATTCCAAATGATTCTTTCCATTTTCAGACAAACCGCACACCTGACATTCTTCCTGCTGCTTGTCGGTGCAGCACTTGGATTGTGGTGGGAATACTTTGACATTTTATGCTCATTTTGTTGACACGATTGCTTAAATGTTCATCTGGAACAGGAAACCATATTGTTATGGTAATTTATGTGTTACTTAAATACACCTAAAAGTGAACTCCTGCATTTGTCACTGGATCACTTTCATAGAAATGAGACCTTTGCCACATTAGGCCTCGGCCAAGCTTCCCGCTGGCGCGCTGAGGCTCAGGGAAAGCGGGTGCTTTCCCTGGCCTTGCTGGTGCTTTCCCTGCGCGCCGTCGGGGCGGGCCAGTGACGTCACGGAGCTGGTTCGCCCTCATTGGGCGAACCGCTCACGTGACCGGCCCTGCGCGCCGGCAAGCGGGGAAATTTTAAATTCTGGTAAGACCTTTGCTTCCGCGCGCTTGCGGAAGCGTAGGCGAGCCCCTACTAAAGCCGCTCTAATTGCGGCTGTAGGGGCTCCGAACTCAGCAAGCAGGTAACATGGCCGAGGCCTAAGACAGATCTGATGTCTTACTATTCCAATTTACAAATGTAGGAAAATGTCATTTTCTTTGGACCAAAAGCACACATTATTCTAAATGGTTTGTTATAGAAATAAGGATAATATTTAGAATACAAGATGAAAACGTGTGCGCTAAGGTGTTGCACATTATTTGTCTTTGTGCATTAGTTGCCATTTACAAATCCAAGAGTTGACTCCCTGCGACCTTGGGGAAGTCACTTTATTTATTTCTCTGTGCCGTAGGCACCAATATTAGACTTGGAGGAGAAAGTTGGGTTGGGAAACCGGATTCACTAACCGCCAATACAAGCAATCCTGCATTAACTGCTAATGACCTGGAAGGCTGTATTTCAGTGTGGTGACGTATATTGGAGGTTAGTGTCTTTCCCTCGTAAGTCCCTGTGTATAAAAAAAGAGTACTGTGAAAAGGCATTTTTGCTGGGGGGAAAATAAATATATATATATTATATTATATTGCCATGCACTATTCCCTGGCCATATATCCAATGGCAGAGCAGTGATCTTGGATGGATCTCCCTCTTGGTTTGTACCACCTCATCAGTGGAGACATAGAATACACATTAGTTTGTTTCGTCGGTTGCATTGCCAACCAACGTCAGTCTAAAACCTCCACCAGGAACATTGGCTGCCAGTAATTTTTCTACCTGTAGGGAAACAAAATTAACTTTCAATAGGTGACTACTTCTCTCTCCCAACCATTGTCTATTTAATTCTTTCAATAAAACCAAGTTCCCATCCGGCTCAGAATCGCAGCATCGCACCCATTAAAGCAGTGCATTCAAGTTTAGAATGTAGACGTTTTTGCCAGATGGAGACCATGTGGCACAACTTGTCACTACTACATGTTTAGTCATTTGCAATGAAGCAAGTTGTATTATTATTATTTATTATTTTTTCTAAAGCAATCCGCTGCCTTTATTTTAAGCACCCCCACAAATAAATGCACTTGTTTTCCTTCTCTCACACGTCTAATCCTTCACGTTTCTAGGATAATATGGTTGGTTACCTTGTTCACGACTTTGCTTGCTGCTGTCTTCCAATCCATTTGTCCAGTGATGACAAAATCCACTTTTAAAACCAGATAGCCTAAGTCTGTTGTAAGTGAAACATTCAGTAAGTGACTTGTTCGTAAAGCTGGGCCACGCCTGTATAACTAATCCCACCAGTTGTGCCACACCTTTTGTGGGTGGTTTCATTTTGCAATATTACAACAACAGTGACCCACTGCAAGGAAATTAAATGTATTAACCACTTTATAAACCAGATTAAACAACCGGCTATTGTCATTTAAAGATATTAGCTTTTCCATGTACAAATTCAGAGTTATGCAATTGTCCTTGTATATATCTTATGTACCCATCTAAGGCCCAGATCCCCAAAAGCGTGCTAAACTGTAACCGCCTCTACCCGCCTTCATATGAATGGGAGGCGAGGCGTGCTAAAGCTTAGCACCCTTTTGTGTATCTGAGCCCAAGTCTTTAAATGTCAATATCTATTTTTTGTGGGTACACAATTTTTTTTGTATTTTGTTTTAATACATTTTTTCAAGCCACAAACACAGAAGCACAATTATTAACGTCTCTGTAGAGTTAAAGGAAATAGTGATTTGCATTACAGGTCTAGGAAGGGGTTAATGATGTCATTGGCAACTTTTTTCTTTTTCACACAAAAAGACGTTGCAGAATTAGTACCGTATGCTTCAGCATACAGCAAACACTTCCCCATACAGCGTAATGGAAAAGCACAGCTATTACAGACAAGCTGGAAAAAAACCACAGCTAAGCGTACTGTATACTGAAGCAGTGTTTTTTTTTCTGTTTTAATAAAAGGGGATCACATTTACAAATATGTGCGGTTTGTATTTAATCCCTCCAGCTGTTCTTTGCGCTACAGCAGCACATAAATAACGTTCAGATCTATTTGAACAACTTGTGTTCAGCACCCCACAGTAAGTTGTGTTTTATAACCTGGGAGTTAGGCGCGCGAGTACTGCCTAAATAAAAGACCAATCCAGCGCACACAGAATTTCTGGTGACGTCCGTGAGCTGTAGGACTGACGGAGCAAGGACACCAGGGGAACAGTTGCTGCCAGATGCATCTGTCCATCATACAATATCTCTTGATTGCCATGAATTCAAACGGGTACATTAGCTCCATAAGATAAATATTTTATTTGTGCAAATAGATAACAGGAACATGTATTATAAATAACCTGTTTCCAAATACTTGCAGTACTTATGCCCTGCATACAGCACCATAATGTTCCTGTTTGATACATGCAATAAAGTACAAACATCCTTATGGACAGCAAATAAAGATGGCTTTTAGAATAGGCAGCAAATCATAAGATGGCTTCAATACAAGCTCTATCTTTTTTGTTTGTTTTAATAATGTAGCCCTAACACACTTCAAATAAAGTATATGTAAGCTATGCAAAATACATTTGCAATATAAAGATAGATATATATATATATATATATTTCCATTGGACTAGCCATTTTAAGTTAATGTCACTTTTGACACTGCAAGGCTAACCCACATTGAACTATATTAGTATAACGCTGGTTAATGCATCTTCTGGAACGGCACAAACATGGCTTTTATTCACTGCTGCCATCTATAATAATAATTTATTCGTTAATAGTTTGTTCTTCAGTAGCGCTGCTAGTTTTACGTAGCGCTTTACAGAGACATTTTGCAGGCACAAGTCCCTGCCCCGTAGAGCTTACAATCTGTTTTGGTGCCTGAGGCACAGGGAGATAAAGTGACTTGCCCAAGGTCACAAGGAGCAGACACCGGGAATTGAATCAGGTTCTCCTGCTTCAAACTCAGTGCCAGAGTCAGTGTCTACTCACTGAGCCACTCCTCCCAATCTCCATCTGAAACATTGTGTAAGGAAAGTGGTACAGTATAGGGAGTTTGGTGATGAGACTTGTGTTATTCCAGAAAAAGCCGAAACCAGGGAGATTACTAATGCATCTGAATTCACTTCAGTCTTCCTGCATTATAACATTCCAGCACACATGAAATATAGCTGCTTGCGGACTGCTCAGAACAGGGGTGGGCAACTGAGCCACCTGTGCTGAAGCAGGGATATCCTTAAAACCTGACCTGTTGGTGGCCCTTGAGGACCGGAGTTGGCCACCCCTTACTTTAGAAGAAAATACCTATTAACTACAACTACTTATTCAGAGTAGAGGGATGAAAGGCATTGTGCTCCACATTCAGGACCTCTAACATCAGTTAGGCCGATAAGAAAACAATACCTTGCCCTGGAGAGACAGCAAGGCCGCTGCCTCCTGCTTGTAATGTCCTTCCTTGAAATGGTCCAACAGTGGTAACCAATCCTTCAGGATCTGTTGGAAACAGGAATGTAATACATGATATCTATGCAAGAGTTGTTTCCCATTCACAAACACTATTCCTCAGAGTTTAGAGGGGAATAGAGTTTCAATGCCATGTTAAGAAAGATACTGACATGCCCCATAGAAACACATTTTTGGGTCGGTTATTCCAAATGTGAACTAAAAAATAGCCCTTTATTGATTAACTATTTTTTTTAAATGCAACTTGTCTGGATAGTTTGTGCATTTGAGAAATACATTTGTATGGGCCTGAGAGCTTGCCAATAAATCTGTCTCTTTAAACCTCCCCTCATGACAACGTCGCCAGGCTACATTTTAAGAATGAACTATTGAATTACTGAGCACACAGGTTTGCACTTAAGGTGCATGTGAATCCATGATTGGGTGACCCTAAAACGTGACCTGGTTTTTGGTGTCTTGAGTAAAGGGTTAAGAAACACTGTAATTAAATATATATATATATATATATATATATATATATATATATATATATATATATATATATATATCCCTGTCATGTTCTCTAACAAATAGAATAAAGCAGACAAAATGTTTTATTTAATTAAAAAAATATGGGTCTTATATATAAATAAATAAATTTGTATTTTTTTTGCGGGGGGGGGGGGGGGTTACTGCATTAAAACACGATGTGCAAAATCGCACTAGGGCTGTAAGAATAATTAGGAATAGCGTCACTGCCCTTTGTACAGTATCTCCACATGTATAAAACGACTGTAATTGAAGTATAGGGTGAACTGATTGATGTTTTTTTTTGGAAACTATACATACAGTAAAGGCAAATAAATGACTTTTCGGAAGTGCATGGAGCAGGAAGGGGAAGCGTGTAGATCGCCGCACAATTTCCTTCTGTCAAAAGTATATTTGGCGTCCAGCTGTAGGAGGCCCCTGTGGACCAGCGCACAGAACCAGTGGCAGTGTCGTAGTACAGTCCGATCCAGGCGGTTTGAAAAGCAAGCGTGTTCGTGACCAGCGCTGCCAGCTCTGAAACATCCTTGATGTCTGCAAGGTCCACGTAGTTTTTTCTGCAGTAGTTGCGTGCGTCTTCCCAAGTCATAGCGGTTTTGACTAGCTCAAATTTACGAGGCTGGCTGGAGACATGCAGGGTAAAAACTGGATGCCAGGGAGATAAAACGCAGATAAGCGGCAGTGTAGCAAAATATGAAGTCTAATAAGGCCGCGCTTATAGTGACGGCGACGTCAGGCTGCGGTCGCTGGAAAAATCAAATAGAGATGGCTTCCAGCGATCGCGCCCAAGCCGTCGCGATTACTATAAGCGCACGCGACGGCGGCAATGCATTTGTTTTCACGCGCCAGCACTATAAGCGCAGCCTTAGGCACTTCGACGTGTTAATGACAATCTAGACACTGGAGACAGAAACAATATTATTCCCCGGAGTAATTACTGCAGATTAACAACCCTACTTTAACTGCTCGGTTCACTTAAGCAGGGGATCCCTGATTTATGGAGACAAAACTACTCGGGGGGGAGGCAATTTTCAGTCAAGTTACTGAGCAGATAAAAAATAAAATCTATTCCTCAGAACTGGCAAAGGGTCTCTGTATTGGAGCCATTCCATAGAAGTAGAAAGTACTTAGGGACCCGATTAATGCAGCGCACACAGGTCAGCGTCCACTCCCATTCAGGTCAATAGGAGTTACCGCCAGTTCAGGTGCGTTCGCCCATAGTGTGTGAAGTACTCCATATAAACCAACATTGCAGCGGGTTTCTTTTCATGGAGTCAAAATCTTTGGCATTTGGACAGGAACTGTATGTTTAAGTGTACAAATCCGTACTGTCTGTGTAGCCGGAGGATTTGAGAAAACCCCACTTTTAACATCCAACGTTATCACTACAAGTAATATATATTCTATGCCCCCTATTTAATATGCTTTTCTGCCTCTCTTATTTGGGGGAATCTTTGATCCCCATCAAGTCCATAGAAGCAATAAGGAACGCTTATTTCATCATTTTCTGTATATATAACTTGGGCACAAACGCTTTACCCGCCGGAAATCAATAATGACATTATTTAGTTGAAAACATTTGATCTATTTATTCACTTACCTTTTTGTGTGAACTGCAAGTGTAAAGTCCTACAAGTTTTAAAGCACCTGCGCTTGTTCCCGCGTCCCTGATATACGGAAACGCAGAAAGGTGAGCAGTAAAACCTGCGCACATGCACCCCCGCCTACAGAAAGTGGCTATACTCTCCGATAAGCAGGCGATATAGAGCAGCGGTGCTCAGCTTCAGTCCTCAAGCTCCCCCAACCGGTCAGGTTTTCAGGATACCCCTGCTTCAGCACAGGTGGCCCAATCAGTCCCTGCTTCAGCACAGGTGGCTCAATCAGTCCCTGCTTCAGCACAGGTGGCTCAATCAGTCCCTGCTTCGGCACAGGTGGCTCAATCAGTCCCTGCTTCAGCACAGGTGGCTCAATCAGAGGTTCAGTCTTCGATTGAGCTACCTATGCTGAAGCTGGGATACCCTGAAATCTGACCTTTTGGGGGTTCTTGACGACTGGAATTGAGCACCCCTGATATAGAGGGTACTATTAAGTAGGATTTGATAGGACACTTTTAATGTGTGATCGTTCGTTAGTTGTTATACTGCGGGTGGGCAGGAAAAAAAAGGAAAGGATTTCAAATAACAAAATGCAGAGTTTGTTAAACTGGAAATCATGTTTATTTGATAATGGTCAACTCTGTATAATGATGGATATAAATGTGCAAATCATTGTTAGCATTCCTATTTCTCCACAAAAACTACTGTTTGTACTTCATGTTTCTCTGTAACGTTGCGCTTGCTTTAATAAAAAAACATATTTAAGAAAAAAACACATTGGTCTTTATACAGCATATAAAGGATTTCTTTAATGCTATATCTAGCAAATAAAACTGGCTTTGTTTCCCCGTTTTAATGATCACAGATTGCACTTTTAAAATTCATTATCTCGCACCCTCTAAGGCTAAGGCCCGCTGCCTCAGACCCCGCGCCCGCACTGCAGACAGGCGGTGCGTGGAGAGGCACTTGACCGCTATCTGCGGTCTGTAGGGAGCGGGGGGCGTGGCCAAAATGGGTCGGGTGGGCGCGGCCATCACACTGCTCCCTCCCCCGCTCCCCGCAGCCTCCCTGCTCCCCGAAGCCTCCTCTCCTCATTGCCAGGGGTCCCCCCCCCATGCATCTGCTGAAACTGCAGACTATGAGGAGTCTGTGGCAGGGAGCAGGGGGAAGCTCCCTTGGTGCTGCAGCTGCTTTCCCTCTCCTCCCTGCTCCCCGAAGCCTCCCCTCCTCCTCTCCTCATTGGCTCACAGCCACACCACGTGACGCGTCGCCGCTTGGGATTACAATTCTCTTGAATCCCCTGGCGGCTGACGCGTCACAGCGTGTAGTGAGCCGTGCCGAGAGGAGGGACTGGGACCTGCTTGGGAGGACACCATCACATGGTGAGTAGCGCTCACGCGGCCGCGCGCGCCGCCAGACACAGCGGGACCAAAGCCTAACAGGGACTACACGGTTCTCATATCAGCAATGTAAGGGAGAAGGAGCGGCTTAGTGAGTAAAGACACTGATTGACACTGAGTTTGAAGCAGGGGAACCTGGTTCAATTCCTGGTGTCGTCTCCTTGTGACCTTGGGCAAGTCACTTTATCTCCCTGTGCCTCAGGCACCAACAACATAGATTGTAAGCTCTACGGGGCAGGGACCTGTGCCTGCAAAATGTCTCTGTAAAGTGCTGTGTACAACTAGCAGCGCTATACAAAAACATGCTATTATTATTATTATTATTATTATTATTATTATTACTAAAATAAATCTAGAAAGAAACAAAGTCCCAAGCAGGTTACCTGCGAGCAAAAGGAAGGCGAGTTCTGAGTGTCCCATCACTGCTGCGTTGGGGTTCTCTTTACTGGCAGGAAGATGGTCTACAACTCTGAGACCTCACTTAAATATGATCAGTATGATTTGCCTATCTAAAGCCACCCATTCAAATGACAATTTTCATACCGGCGACTCCTTACGCATATTATGCAAATGGCATATTTATTATATGTTATCTCCTGCTTGTTTGGCCTTTATGGGGCTCAGAGATGTGATTTCACAGCATATAAAAGCATCAATATTACATTCCCCACCCTTTTTTTTCCTTATTATTTTTATATGTAAAGCATGTGACCATGTATAATTCTACATTCTTACCTAAACTGGCAATCGTTTGGTGCTCCTGTTATACATCTGTAAAAATCCTGATTGTGTGACTAATATAATGGCTGCTTCAGTCAGTGTAACTCAGCAGCTACGATGTATCCTTATAATACTAAGGTAACATTATTGTTACAGTTCGCAGCTCACACTGCTGGGAATATTGGCAACAGATCATCACAAACAGGAAAGTGTTGCAAAGATCTTGCACTGCTTGGGAGGTGGGTTAAAACCTGCTACAGAAATGAAAGGAAGCTTTAAAATGCATAAAAATGGCATTAAGAGTAGAATAATAAAAATTGAAAATGCAGCAAGTGTTATCTAATACAGAACAAATTTATTTAAAAACATCTAAAATGTCATATGTATTCCTGCTTTAAATAGGGTCCATGAAGTCAATAGGGAATTTTGGCTCAAAACTGCCCGATCGGTTGCTTTGGCAGATATAGAATAAGTCCCTAAATGTATTGTATTGTATGTCTTTATTTATATAGCGCCATTAGTGTACATAGCGCTTCACAGTAGTAATACACGTGGTAATCAAATAAATAACAGATAGTATAAATAACAGATCATGGGAATAAGTGCTTCAGGCATAAAAGTAACATTAAGGAAGAGGAGTCCCTGCCCCGAGGAGCTTACAATCTAATTGGTAGGTAGGTAGAACGTACAGAGACAGTAGGAGGGAGTTCTGGTAAGTGTGTCTGCAGGGGGCCAAGCTTTATGTATCGTGATCAGAATGTTCACAGTGCTATTCATATGCTTCTTTAAGCAAGTGTGTCTTAAGGTGGGTCTTAAAGGTGGATAGAGAGGGTGCTAGTCGGGTACTGAGGAGAAGGGCATTCCAGAGGTGCGGGGCAGTCAGTGAAAAAGGTTTAAGGCGGGAGAGGGCTTTAGATACAAAGGGGGTAGAAAGAAGACATCCTTGGGAAGAACGCAAGAGTCGGGAGGGTGCATAACGAGAATGTACGGTCCAATCTGGTTTCATATTTATTAGAGCAGGGATGCGCAATATTTTTCCCCTGCTCTCCTCCCCTGCTCGCCTCTCTCCCCTCCTCCCCCACTCGGGTCCATGGCAACGCGACGTCACGCGACCGCGCAGGGTTATTT
This sequence comes from Ascaphus truei, assembly GCF_040206685.1. Taxonomy (NCBI): domain Eukaryota; kingdom Metazoa; phylum Chordata; class Amphibia; order Anura; family Ascaphidae; genus Ascaphus; species Ascaphus truei. Next base: position 37,046,090 of record NC_134492.1, on the reverse strand, counting down.
GACGCGGGATTAACATGACGATGCGTCACTGGAAGCCCAGGTAAGTTAGTTACAGAGGCCTCGCGCCGCCCCCCGGCATTTAATTGAAATGCTTTGGGGGAGAGTGCGGGACCTCTGTAACTGCCGTGCGCCCCCCCTCCCCCCCCCCGGGACTATAGTTCCAAAAAAGCAGCAAATCATTTATTTGCTCCATCTACTCCTACACATCTTGTTTTGTGTTATTTGTGTATATATGCTGATAAACGTGACCACCCACAATGCCAGCGGGGTCTAATGTAGGGAAAAATAAAGCTTATTTAAAAGAATTAAAAAAACATATCTAGCTACCGGACTACTGCCTGTTCCAGCTGTCTTAGAGTACATAAGGCCATTGATCACAGCCCCATGTGTTCCCAGCCATGACCTAGAAATAGTCCAGTCACTTCCAGCACCTGTCAATGAAATGATTAAGCCTGGTATGTGATCTCCTTTCCCTCCGCCCTCGCGCTGTATGTGTATTAACCATGGGATTGTAGCATTCTACTTTTTAGAACCAACAATGTACAGAGATGGGGTGTGGCTGGGTTTATATGTGATGCTTGTATGTGGGAGAAGGGGGTGTATATGATTCCTGTATGGAGTGTGTGAATATATATGATGCATGTATGGGGGGGGGGGATGTATAAATGATGCATGTATGGAGTGTGCGCATGTGTATATGTGATTCATGTATGGAGTGTGCGCGTGTGTACATATGATGCATGGGTGTGGGGTGTATATATGATGCATGTATGGGTATGATGTATAAATGATGCATGTGTGGGGTGTGGGTGTGTATATGAGATCCATGTATGGGGGCGAGGGGGGTGTATATGATTCCTGTATGGAGTGTGCATATATGATGCATCTACGGAGATGTATATATGATGCATGTATGGGGTGTGGGTGTGTATATGAGATGCATGTATGGAGTGTGTATATATGATGCATGTACGGGGTGTGTGTATATAGTGGCAAGAAAAAGTTTGTGAATGATAACTGATAATTATGGAAATTCCATAGTTTTCCCATGATAACCTTCTTCAATCAAAACCAACCTTTTCTTAAATATGGATAGGGTTTATAATAACCAATTCCATGTCTTTTGAAACAAAATGGTGTATGAATTAAACAAACAATGAGTTCTTAAGAGTCAGGGTATGTGAAACCCTGGTTTTAATTATTTATTTATTTAGTTATAAAATATTTTACCAGGAAATAATACATTTAGAGTTACCTCTCGTTTCAAGTATGTCCTGGGCACAGAGTTAAGACAAATAATACATGGTTACAAATACAGTTACATAAATGAACAGGGTATACTTTATATACAAGACATTGCATGCACAGTTAAAGATAATATATATTATTGGCGTATGAAACAGTTATAGACCAGATTAAAATGTGTGACAGCCTTAGATTTGAAAGAACTTAGACTGGTGGTGGATGTAAGAGTCTCTGGTAGGTTGTTCCAGTTTTGGGGTGCACGGTAAGAGAAGGAGGAGCGGCCGGATACTTTGTTGAGCCTTAGGACCATGAACAGTCTTTTGGAGTCTGATCTCCGGTGATAAGTGCTGCATGTGGTAGGGGTGAGGAGCTTGTTCAGATAGCTGGGTAGCTTGCCCATAAAGAATTTGAAAGCAAGACAGGAAAGGTGAACTTTGCGCCTAGACTCGAGTGATGACCAATCTAGTTCTTTGAGCATTTCGCAGTGATGTGTGTTATAGTTGCATTGGAGAACAAAACGACAAATTGAATTGTAGAGGGTGTCAAGTTTGCTAAGGTGGGTTTGAGATGCCGAGCCATATACTATGTCTCCATTTTATCAGCTAAATTAGAGGGGATAATTAGAATCAGGTGTTTACATAATTAGGTAGATGTTCAGGGATGAGTTTGGGAGGCCCCACCCTATATAAAGATCAGACACTTTGTGAGTTTGGTCATCACCATACAGGTGTGTGGAAACATCATGCCACGATCAAAAGAAATCTGAGAGGACCTCAGAAAAGCAGTTATTGATGCTCATCTGTCTAGAAAGGCATTTCTAAGGATTTGTGGGCTCCACCAATCCACTGTCAGACAGTCTACAAATGGAGAAAGTTTAAGATAAGTCACTCTACCCAAGGGCGTCCTACCAAAATCTCTCCAAGAACAAAACCGCAAATCATCCAGGAAGTCACAAAGAACCACAGAGTAACATCCAAGGATCTACAGGCCACCCTCTCCTAATGATAGTGTTCCTGACTCAACTATCAGAAAAAGACTGAACAAGAATGGTGGAAGGATAGCCAAGAGGAAACTACTGCTCCCTATAAAGAACATTGCTGCCAGTCTAAAGTTTGACAAAGAGCAAAAAGATGATCCACAAGACTTCCGGAACAATGTTCTCTGGACAGACGAGTGAAAGGTAGAACTTTTTGGCCTCAATGAGAAAAGTTCTGTTTGGGGAAAACCAAACAGTGCGTTTGAACAGAAGAACCTCATCCCAACCTTCAAGTATGGTGGTGGGAGTGTGATGGTCTGGGGCAGTTTTGCTGCCTCAGGATCAGGATGGCTAATCATTATTGACATAACCATGAATTCTGCATTGTATCAGACGATTCTAGAGGAGAATGTTAGACCATCCATCCATGAGCTGAAGCTGAACCGAAAGTGGGTGAGGCAGCAAGACAATCATCCTAAACATACAAGCAGATCTACAAAAGAATGGCTGCAGAAGAAATTCCGCATTTTAGAATGTCCTAGTCAAAGTCCGGACCTGAACCCTATCGAAATGTTGTGGCAAGACCTGAAGCGAGCTGTCTAGGCACGGAAACCCTCAAATATCACTGAGTTGAATCAGTTTTGTAAGGAGGAATGAGCCAAAATTCCTCAAAACGGATGTGAGAGACTGACCAGCAGTTTCAGGAAACCCTTGCAGTAGTTGATGTCAGCTCAAGGGGGCGCCACCAGGTACTGAATCTAAATGTTCACATACTTTTTCAGACATGGATATTGAATGTTGAATACTTTGTGGATTGATAAATGTTTTTCAAGTATCATGTTTTTGTGTCATTTGTTTGTTCAGGTTATCTTTATTTATTATTAGGACTTAGGCTGCGTCCATAGAAGGACAGGCCGCGCTGAGCCGTGCAAACGCTCCGCGCTGAGCCCCTGCATCCTCAATGAGGATGCCTTGAGAGGGGGCTCACGCGAGCGTCCGCAGGCATGCTCAGGCTTTGGAGTTTTCAGCCGAGCGCCAAACTGTTTTTCAGCGCGCTGTCGGCTGAAAACATCCAATCAGCCTTAAGCAGCGTCAACGTCCGTGACATTGACGTCAGTGCGTCGCGGGCGATTGGCCCAGCGACGTCACTGCCCCGCCTCCAACCACCTCCCCCCGGCTCCCTTCGCGCACGCTGGCTCGCCTGCAAGTCCGTGCAATCGCGCTGACTGAAGCAGGCGAGCCTCAGCGTTAGCGCGCATCCACTCTCCTCACCCCTCTATGGCCCGGGCCTTAGATTAAGATCTCATAACATTTTAGGTTTGAAATATTTGAAAATCCTAAGGGTCTCACAAACTTTTTTTGACACTATAAAAAACATGTGCATAGGGTATGTGTGTATATATATAATGCATGTGCATAGGGTATGTGTGTGTGTGTGTGTGTGTGTGTGTATATATATATATATATATATATATATATATATATATACACACACACACACACACATACCCTATGCACATGCATTATATATATACACACATACCCTATGCACATGTTTTTTATAGTGTCAAAAAAAGTTTGTGAGACCCTTAGGATTTTCAAATATTTAATATATATATATAAAAAATGCATGTGTATAGGTTGTGTGTGTGTATATATATAATGCATGTGCATAGGGTGTGTGTATATATATATAACGCATGTGCATAGGGTGTGTGTGTATATATATATATATATATATATATATATATATATATATATATATATATATATATATATATATATAATGCATGTGCATAGGGTGTGTGTGTGTGTGTATATATATATATATATATATATATATATATATATATATATATATATATATAATGCATGTGCATAGGGTGTGTGTGTATATATATAATTCATGTGCATATGGTGTGTGTGTGTGTGTATATAAATATATATATATATATATATATATATATATATATATATATATATATATATATATATATATATATAATGCATGTGTATAGGGTGTGTGTGTGTGTGTGTGTATATATAATGCATGTGCATAGGGTGTGTGTGTATATATGATGGATGTATTGCCTTTGGGTGCAATAAAGTGTGTTACATCTGTATGTATATTGTGCATATATGTAAAGCATGCACTGTGTGTGTACGGTATTTGGTTTGCAAGTGTATTTGTTCATGCATGCGACATACATATGGTGTGTGTATTTGGTGTGTTATCACTTGTGTGGTATACTGTATGTTTCTGATGTGTGTACATGCCAGGTTTACCACCACCTACTGAATGCTAACCCGGGGATAACTTTTTTACATTTAGCGCGTTCCTTCGGCGGCAGCGTCTCCCAGCATCCTCTGGCATTTACCCCCGCAACTCGTGTCAATATGACTGCGCGGCATCAAATAGCGCCGCATTGCCATGACAACAGGACGCTACGAGACTGCTTATGGCGCTGAGGTGTCACGTGACGTCACATTGTCATGCAATGCGGCACCGCACGACATCAGGTAACGTCCCGTTGTCGTGGCAATGAGTGCCACATGATGCTGTGACATCACATAGCGTTCCCATTGTCATGGCAACGTGGCGCCTTTTGATGCAGCGCAGTCATATTGACAGGAGTTGCAGGGGGAGATGCCATGAGGATGCCGGAGGACAACGGGAGACGCCCCCTGGGGGTTTACAAAGTAAACCTGTAGCCCGGAGATACGTGGTCAAAACCTGTAGTCTCCGGGTCAATTGTCTTTTTATCTATCTTTTTATTTAAGTTTTTTTTACATATATAGTATATAGACTATTATAATGTGCATAATGTTAAAATATATATATATATTATTTATTTTTTAATTGTGACATCTGTAGTTATTTGCATTAGTGGAAATTGCTTCTCCAACAGGAAGAGAAAGGCAGGTACAAACAGGACATACACTGGATGTGCTTAGAGAATCCGCTGTCAATACAAATATGCAAATTCTTCATACACCAGGAAATTCATCAAGAGTTTTACTTGGAGTCTTGTTACAAATAGATCTCAGGGGTTGTTATACTATAGCTGTAGGTAGGTTGGTGTGCAGGGTAACCTTTGAATGATGGGGAATTCATTTGAAATGATAATTCATATACTAGGTTTAAAGCATTCTAAGAAGTCATACAGGTATCTCATCCGTTTGCATACAACACCTGGTATCAGCTCTGTGTGACCACTTTATCACCCTGTTCTTCAGGCACCAACATTAAGATTGTGGGCTCAATGGGGCAGAGATCCGTTGTGCCTGCAAAATTCTATGTACAACGCTACGTGCACTGTCAGTGCTATATAACTGGGGTGCGGAAAGTTTTGATCCTTCGCCCCCTCCCTGCTCACCTCCCGGCTCGCGCCCCCCCCCCTCCTTCTCGGCTCTGGCATCAAATGACGTTGCGGGGTCATGTGACGTCACGTTGCCATGGCAACGCAACATCATGTGACCCCGCTATGTCATTTGACGCCGGGTTACCTTGGCAACGCGTTGCCGAAGACCAGGTAGGAGAAGCTGCAGAGGCCTCAGCCTGTCCCCCGGCATTTAATTTAAATGCCTTGGGGGAGAACGTGGAACCTCTAGCCACCGCGCCCCGCCCAGAGAATCTCCCGCCCCCCACCCCCCCACTTTGGGCACCCCTGCAATATAAGAACAAATAAATATATGTTTAAAAAAATACCATTTATGAATTATCCTATGCAGAAAAAAACATGATTACTTGTCTTACACAGAAATGCATTGCAGGTGCCTGTGGTAGAAAATGAGTTAATTTAGTTGGGTTTTTATTGTTCTAAACAAGTTTGGGGTGTATTATAACCCAACAAATGTGCTTTGGTGCACAGTCATTTTTGTCTTAATGTTTTGCTTTGTGGTTGTGTCAAGTAGAAGCGTTTTGAATGATGTTTTACACAGAGGTTTGCAAGGTGGTTTCTCCAACAAAAAACTGGACACAATGGTGAATGGTGAAAGGTGCGATGTGCTCCAGAAAAGTCGGTGGGGAGGTATGTTATTTATAAATTATCTGACTGTGTTAAGTAATTTTTTCCAAATTTTACTCCAAGTTTGCACCAATTTGCACCATTTTTTTATGAAATAGAATATAGTCCAGTTTTTTTGGAGAAGCCGCCTGGTAAACCTTTGTGTGAAACATCGCTCCAAAAAATACCCGCAGTCATACAGGCCTGTGGCGAGCAATACTGATCTTAATGCTCCTATCCCACAAATTCCAAGATTGTTGCACCCCTCTTCATCCCCTAACTCCCCTCTCCCTCATCCTCTCTCCTCCCCTCCCCTTCTCCCCTCATCCCCTCCCCTCATCCTCTCACCTCCCCTCCCCTAATCCTCTCTTACCCCCTCCCCTCATTCTCTCCCCCTCCCTCATTCTCTCCCCCCTCTCATTCTCCCCCCCCCTTTTTCTCTCTTATTCTTCCCCCCCCCCTCCCTCTTATCCTCCCCCTCTCATTCTCATTGTCCCCTCCCCCCCCTTCGGGTCATTCTCACCCCCAGTCATTCTCACAGAACACACACTCTCATCTCCCCCCGCTCCATGCTGTCTCCTCCTCTCCTTGTAACCACCCCCAGGCTCCTGACACCTCCTCCTGATTTGGCTGCATTACCCAGCAGCAGCCAATCAGGATGGAGGAAGCTATCTTTCCCTCCTAGCAACTGCCCTGCTCTCTGCTTGCTCAGGGAAATCCCGCTGCCCCCCAAGCCGGTCAGGTCACTATGTCCAGAGAGGTAATATCTGACACTTACATGTCCGGTATTACCTCTAATTTTTTTTTTACTGGACAGTGTCCTAATACCAGTCAGTCCGGTTAAATACTGGACACCTGCCAACCTCATTCGCATATAGACGTTATACCCTTGCCATTATGAGACAGCATCTGCATGCATCCATTTCCCTTTTCATATTATTACCCAGAATCCTTGTCTGCAGTGTCATTGACATTAAAGTGGAGCATGCTTTGCTTGCAGAAGATATGCACATATACTCATGAGTTGCCTTTCTCTGCTGTATCCTCTGCACTGGAGGGTTTCTGTCACTACTTCTCCCAGCTCAATAAACAATTTAACTAGTGGCACGTATTGCCACTCGCTTGTATTTTGTATCCCAATACTGTAAATCACTGTATGCATATCGTAATGTATATGATCATAGTTTTCCAAGCTTGCTACACCATGCTACCCGGCAGCTATCTCTTCAAAATGACCTATCGACCTCTTTGGTCTGTTCTATCCCTCCAGGGCCTATTTTTGATTGACTAGTAAGATTAGAAACTCTGAAAATAAATGCCTCGGGCACTTGTAATGATGCCCTATTTCAAGATGTTAGTAACAAAATCAATTCATTTTACATACTAACATATGTTCTCAGTACAGGGAGAAGAATGCGGCCCAAAGCTAGCAAGAAACATAAGTGTATTATTATGTGCTGATGAGTTCTGCTGGGCAGTAACTACAGTTTATATCCCAGCGCTATTTTACCTTGCATATCATTATTCTGTCCTACTACCCACTCTCTTATCTATATACACTTGGATTATATAGTGTAGAACAGGGGTGCGCCCCCCAAGGGGGGGCGGGAGAATTTCCAGGGGGGGCACGGCAGCTACAGATTTCCCGTGCTCTCCCCCAAGGCACTTAAATTAAGTGCCGGGGGGGGGGGGGGGGGGGGGGCCGCGCGAGGCCTCTGCAGCTTCTCCTACTGGATCTTCGGTGACGCGTCGCCATGGTAACCGGCGTCAAATGACGCCATGGGGTCACGTGTCTATATATATATGTGTGTGTGTAGTACAGGGGTGCGCAAACTAGGGGGCTCCCCCATCAGGGGGGCGCAAGGTTTGCTAGGGGGGGAGCGGCTGTTACCCTTCCCCAAGGCATTTAAATTAAATGCCGGGGGAGGCGTGAGGCCTCTGTGACGTCCCTTACCTGCTGCCAGCCGGGTCTTCGGCGACGCCTCGCCATGGCTTCAAATGATGCCGTGAGGTCATGTGACGTGACGCGTCGCCATGACAACGCACGTCAAATGACGCTGCGGTGTCATGTGAAGTCCCATGACCCGCGACGTCATTTGACGCTGGGTTCTAACCGAGGGGGGGCGCGAGCGCGGGGGCTCCCAGGCAGGGGGCGCACACCAAAAACTTTGCGCACCCCTGGTTTAGTATATGCAACTATGTCTTTAAAAGTAGTAGTAATGTAAAGACATGGGTGTGTATCTTGTTGGATTACAGTTCAGTTCTGTAATGGCTACAGAATCAACAGCACTGTGGTAGTAAGCAGTCTCTTTGCGGTCTGGGACATTTAGCTGCCGGGATATTTAACCGCCGGCCATTTCGCCGCAAAGGTAATCTCCTAACCTTACCCTAAAACCCCTCGCCTCTTATCCTAAAACCCCTAATCGGTCCCCTTACCCTAAAACCCCCAACCTTAATTCCTTACTCTAACCTAATACCTACCCCATAAAACCCTAAAATTAACCCCTAATACTAATAAACACACACTTACCTTAGCGGTAGCGGCGAGATGCCGGCGGCGGGGCGGCTGCGGCAACACGTCCCATTCCGGACGGCATGTACAGTTTAATTGATATGTTCGATTTTCAGTAAACATCACAGTTTAAGAAGTAATAGATGCCTGGTATGCTGACGTGTTGTATTGTATTGTATGTCTTTATTTATATAGCGCCATAAATGTACATAGCGCTTTACAGCAGTAATACATGTTGTAATCATATAAATAACAAATAATATAAATAACAGGTCAGTGGAATAAGTGCTTCAGACATAAAAGTAACATTAAGGAAGAGGAGTCCCTGCTCCGAGGAGCTTACAGTCTATCCCAAGAAACCCCCAAGACAGATCAAAAAGATTTAATACTAAACAACTTACCCAACAATACCCATGCCAAATCCACTGGGGTCATTAAAACATGTGCCTCCTAATGGGATGCTTCATCTCTTTCAGGCAGGTTTCCTTTTAAAGATTCACGTCTAGTCCCCAATTAATTTATTTAAATAAGATGAAGAGCACGTTTGCTTTCACATTTGTATAAGCCTTATTTATTTCTAATTGACCCACCACCCAATAAGATGCCATGACGTTGCTTGGCTGGCAGGGTGGCAGGATTCCTGAACATACTGTAGCCTCTTCTCAGTCTTCCTGGGTTTGTGCCATGTCTGTCATGCTGCCCTCAATCTAACAGAACCGTCACTCGGAAGTTACTACAATGGTGGGCTGGCTACTTAGAATATCTAATCTCATTGCCTTTATGGAATTTTAAAACGCTACTTCCACTTAGCAACACATATTGGAGTTGCTATGAAGTGAAGGTATGCTATCATGCAACACCTTGTAATTAGGGTGACCAGATTTTCAAAAGTAAAAACCGGGACGCATTCAAATATTATTAATAAAACAAATGACATCACTAAAAAATAAATATTATAATGGAATTTGGGTAATAGCGTCCCCGTTTATGTTGTATTACTCATTATCTCCCTCGCCCTTCCCCATTCTCTCTCGCCCTCCCCCCATTCTCTCTCCCTCCCCCACATTTTGTCTCCCCACATTTTATCTTTCTCTCCCCACATTTTCTCTCTCTACTCATATTTTCTCTCCACATTTTATTTCTCTCCCCACATTTTCTCTCTCTCTCCCCCCACATGTGGAATATTATAAGTGCGCTCTAATAGTTAGATAATCATAGCTAACTGGTAACAATGTATCAGAGGTTCTAAAATGGTAGTTATCAAGGCACAGCTACAACTCAACTGAAATATACTAACGATGACACTATTATTATTATTATTACTATTATTATTAATAATATAATTATAATAATAATAATAATGAATAATAACACCTCAAAAATCTAGGGGTTTTTCACAATGATGACAAATACAGCTCAACCCCCTTATAACGCTGTGTTTGGGGTCCAAAGAGTCACATTGTGCTATACGCAGATCGCGTTAGAAATAATATACAATTGTATGCATTGTACAATAAAGTATTTAAGATCCCAATAATCGTGTTGTAAAGTATTCATAAATACGAAAATTGGGAGCCACGCTCGCATCGCGTTATAAGCGGATTCGCGTTGTAACGGGGTTGAGCTGTACTTTTAATCAGATTAGTTGAAGAGTGCACCAAGCGCAGTGAAGATCCACAAGTTTTAATTCATGACATCACTTTTGTGCCCTTCGAGAATAACATTTCCACGAGTGATTTGTAAGCTGAATATAAAACCCAGAGCCCTGGTTCTTTTGGGAAGGCCAATAACGAGAAATCAGCAAACACTTTGATTGTTTGGGACCTACTTCTGCCCTTTTCCCAGTCATTACTATGTAGATTACATTTCTGTAAACACACACAAGTGTGAGAATGTGGATCTGAAGTGTGTGTCACAGTCTCAGCAAAGACTTTAAAGGCAACATTAAATGAAATAGACAACTAACTCTGATTACAGGAATATAGATAGCAAATAAAAATACCACGTGTGAGCACATTCACATGTCTCAGACAGGCCTGCAGCCCTGCTTTTTCCCCCATAATCACTTAGCATACAGTGCCTCTTCTGCAGCCAGGGATTCTGGGTAATGACATGCAAATGAGCATGTAGGAATATTGATAGAGACCTTGTCTCACAAGAATCCTGATTGTTTATGGACTCCTGTTTCTTCTTGATTTATAAAAGTAGATAATTTAGCACATTGTACAAGCGCAGGTAGCAGAAACATGACAAAAAATAAAAACTCCTTATGAAAGATGATAGACGGAAGACGAAATTAGGTTTCTCATGATGTATATTTAGCCAGATCTTCAAAAATAAAAAAGAATCAGCTTAAACCATGATAGAGTATACTGACCCAGGCTCGAAATATTGACAAATGTAATATGAATTGATTTCTCAGCAGGTTACTATTTATCAAATTCACACTGCAAATTCTACAATAAATGTATATACTGTATAAACTATTACAGCTAAGAAAGAAAACTTACGGATCACTTCATATTTTGTTTATTGCACCGAATATTTTTTTTTATTCTACAAAAAAGCAGTTCTAATTAAATTAGTAAAATAGTTACAGGTGATATACTCCGCAGACTTTTTGTATCTTCTAGAGAAGTAGAATCATTTTTACTGATGCATTCAGTTCTATCCCATAGTATCTCAGAAGCGATACATTTATTCAGTCATTTCTACTGTATACAGCTCAACTCCATTATAGTGCGATCCGCTACAACGCGGATCCGTTTATAACGCGGTGCGAGCGTGGCTCCCGTTTAAAAAAAAAGTTTTGCAAACTTTAATAACACACACACAACCCCCCCCCCACCCCATTCCTATGCCGGGGGGGGGGGCGGAGGAGAGAGGGGGGCTGGCTCCGGGCGGGGGGCAGAGACAGAGACAGAGACAAGACATCACGGCTTCTCCATACTGCGTGAGATTCCTCCCCCCCTCCTCTCTCGCAGACTCACCACTTGCTGATACTATTACTGCACCAAAGTCTCAGCAATGAAGACCTGCATTTCTGGGGATTCACCAGGGCATGGGAGTTTAACCTTTTCACTGCCAGAAGTGGCCCCTGGCAACGAGAGGGTTAATGAATGGCTAAACCTGCCCCTGTTCATTGTTGACAATGGTCCACCTTATCCCATGCTCGTTACGCATTGCAAAGAAACACATGTACTACTGATCGCGGTGGCCATTTTTTTCCACGATCCCGGTTATAACGCGGTCTCATTCTGTGGCCCCCGAGCGCCGCATTATAACGGGGTTCAGTTGTATTTTGGTAACATTTATAGATATATGCTAAAATACATGTAAATGTGCCCCACAGCTTTTATACAGCGCGAAGATGATGTACAGTATGCGACAAGAAAATGGTATATTGTATAAAGAATTGTGTTTTAGGTTACACAACTCATTGTGGCAGAAATGTATTGGATAGTATAACAAAGAGGGGGTCTGTGTAACCAGACAATTTAGGAGAAAAATCTGGACATTTCCACCCTGCGCCTATGTTTCAAAGTATTTCCTCAAATGATGTCCCGTCTGCCCCAGCTTGCACCTTGGGGAGAGACAGTTGGAGGAGCTGGGGAAGAGTCACATGGCGCACAGATTATAATTCTACGTCTCTCTGTATCACTTTTTTTTTTTGCCTTTTATTTGCCCTTAAAAATCCTCTATAACATAAGCGGCGGAAGTCTCAAATTCTGCATCAGATGTAAGAAACTGTTCTCAAATATGCCAAACACTAATTTATCTACATTGATACATAGCCCCCAGCATGTTTTGTGTTCTAAAAAATATATTATGGCTAATTCAATAAGCGCTAAAGCGGGCAATTGAAAACATGCCGATTGCTGTATGGTTGGCTGCTTTGGAGCTTAGTGAATAAGATCTATTGTGTGCCTGGACTTGAGACTGAACCAATTAACCTGGACTGTCCAATTAAAGTAATATTGGTCTTTAGCCTACAACATTAATCTACCTCTTAGAGGGGAATTTACAAACCTCCAATCTTGTATGGTATTTAACATTGGTCCAGATATCACATCCCTTATCGGAGCTCGTGAATCTCCGAAGTATCATTGACTTTTATGGCATTTTTTGGAGCTTCGTAAATAAAGTCCTTATATGGAACACGGAGTCTGGAATACAATGAGAGGATCGGTTTTTGGGGGTGGATGGAAATAACTATTAGCACTTAAAAAAGTAAGAACTTATTGAAACATTTAGTTTATGCATGACCGTGGGCAACAATGATAGTGGGTGTGGAAATAATGGGTATGTTGATGGGTGGCCACAGCCTAAAATGTAGTCCATTGCCTAGTAAAGAGCCAACACTGCCACGGGCCCCACACAGTTATTTTAGAAAAGCTTTAGATTTCACCTCCCTGTGTGGATTTGTCTACAAGACCCAACAGTGCCCAAGATTATACTGAATTAAAAACTAAGGAATTGGCTGACACTCAACAGACATGTTGGTCTACAACCCAACCAAATGGCTGTTAATTAGTTGCCTACCACCACAATTTGGAAGCATTGCTGAACTATAATGATTCTAGGCGCATGCAATGAAGGCCTGGAATACAAACAGATGCTCATTAGCAGTGCTTAGCTGGCTCCTGTGGTTCAGCGCCCTGTTGCAACCAGCCCTGTGAAGTCCCATGTATTTCTCTGGTGTTTCACACAGCATGGCGACAACTTCATTCACTGTGTAGAACATATTATAATTCATTCTACATTCTGTCCATACCCGGGTGATCACAGTGGGAGAGCTCTGTCAGGAGGAGGAAAAGGGCAGCCAGAAATCCTCATCTTAAGAAGCATTTTCTCAAACACATGGTATGGAGATGGACTTGGGACACTATTTAGTAACGCACTGAGGACTATGCAAAAGCAACATCCACGCTACATACCATTAGCATAGCCTTAATGACACGTTACTATAGTATAACATTGTGTTCTCTTCCAATGGTTCTTGACCTAGAAATAGGACTCTTGCTGAAGTAGAGAGGAGAGGTAAATAACACTTTGGCACTTAACGTAGGTTAACATAACGTTAAGTAGCTCAGTGTTTAGAGCATCTAGGGCCTCCCTAGGCCAAAGAAGTTGCCTCTGTACCGGCATACCCCGGTTTAAGGACACTCACTTTAAGTACACTCGCGAGTAAGTACATCTCGCTCAATAGGCAAACGGCAGCTCACGCATGCGCCTGTCAGCACGTCCTGAACAGCAATACCGGCTCCCTACCTGTACCGAAGCTGTGAGCAAGCTGGGAGACTATAGAGCCTGTTACAAATACGTTATTTACATCAGTTATGCACGTATATGACGATTGCAGTACAGTACATGCATCGATAAGTGGGGAAAAGGTAGTGCTTCACTTTAAGTACATTTTCGCTTTACATACATGCTCCGGTCCCATTGCGTACGTTAATGCGGGGTATGCCTGTACTCACCCCATCTCATTGAAGGTGAAAGTATGAAGCTTATGCTTTTTTCATGTCACCGGTTACACACTCCGGTTAAATTGCAAACAGAGATTCTGGATGATGGCATGCACGGGCTCTCCTTGTGTGATTGCCATGTGCTGGAGGGGATGTGGCACACAAGGGGTTAAGCATGGATACATGGGGGCTGGAATAAGGGGTGCGGTGGGTGCTGTTGCACCCCTGGTTCATACATTTTTACATTAGGGAAATGTATGTATGTTACCGATTTCATATGTACAGCATCCCCACCCAAAAAAATAGTCCTGGCCCTCTTTCATGGATGTCAACCAAAAGCGTTCCTCTGCTGCAAAGCCTGAGCTAGAGAAGGACAGGATCAGAAAACCCGCTTCCAGGAAGGTGAACCTTTTAAATGAAAATGAAATTGTATATTTGGAAATAAAGCGGTAACTTACTACGTACCATCACAGTGCCATAATATGTTTTCAGCAGGTAGTTTCCTACACCGACTTTGAAGGCATTTGACGTTTATCAGCAAAACAGCTGAAATTAGTGTTATTTGGGCATACTACATGGCCAAAGATGGGCGATGGCACCCATCCTCATGATGGAAATAGTGTGACAAGCTTCTACCTGCCCCATCTATTCCACCACAAACATGGCCTACATTGCTAGCTGAGGAATACAATATCCACTATACTTAAACCAGGATGATGAAAGACAGGTCAGGGCACTCCTGAGCAGAGAAGTAAAACCAGATGCTATTCTGTTGGCTCAGTTTCAAATTACGAGAAGGCCCGAGTGTTTTCCTGTAATCGAATTAATCTAAATAGGGAAAACCCTGTGAGGTACATTACTTTAATTGGTCGTGTTTTTATGCCATAATTAAAAGCTTTAGATATAATTGCACATTTATGACCCCCACAGATGAAAAGACTTATTGGATGGAAATTGATCAGTTTCAATTAAAAAAAAAAAAACCTATTAAATGATAAATGTGCTGTGTTTTTCTTCAATGTTTGATGCGTTTACCAACAACTGGTATATGTTGTATTTCAAGATATTGTTCGGAGGAATACACACGTTGTTAGCAAATGTATTAAAGCCATAGAAATAAAACAATAGTCATTTTTGGCGATTGCAGACATTTAGGGGCCTATATACTAAGCGTAGCAAACTGCTTCTTTTGCTCAAAATTGGCACAGGAAAAGCTTATTTTAACCCTTTCAGTGTCCGGCAGTTCTGCCACCTCTGTGGCCACAGACCCTCTGGCACCAACGATGATGTGACCGCTCTGAAATCTATTATTTTCACGGAACGGCTATTATAAATGATGCAACACGTATAATTCATATTTACTGATTCTAGTTATAAATAAAAAAAAACACACGTCACTCAGTTTGAATGTAAATTGCATCAATCAGGTGTTCAACGTGACGCAATGCATCAAAATTAATTTCAACCAATAACTATGCGTCATATGTTTGAAGTCACATAACGAGCTTCATAATACAACCCAGATTTTATAAAGGTTTTAACTACTTTTCAGCTCTAAAATGTTGAAGCAGAAAAACAATAAAATATGGGATTAGTACGTTGTCCTCATCGAGTATGTGATACAGTGTTTTTCAACCAGGGTTACTAGGAAGCCTTGGGTTCCGTGGGCATCTCTAAAGGGTTCTCTGCAATGTTCAGGTCATGTGAAAATTGTATCAAATACAGAATCTGATCTGATCTCACAGTTGCTATCAAAGAGGGTTGGGGTTCCTTACAATGCATCTGATCTCAGAGTTGCTATTAGAGAGGGTTGGGGTTCCTTACAATGCATCTGATCTCAGACGCACTATTAGAGAGGGTTGGGGTTCCTTACAATGCATCTGATCTCAGACACGCTATTAGAGAGGGTTGGGGTCCCTTACAATGCATCTGATCTCAGACGCGCTATTACAGAGGGTTGGGGTTCCTTACAATGCATCTGATCTCAAACGCGCTATTAGAGAGGGTTGGGGTTCCTTACAATGCATCTGATCTCAGACGCGCTATTAGAGACGGTTGGGGTCCCTTACAATGCATCTAATCTCAGACGCGCTATTAGAGAGGGTAGGGATTCCTTACAATGCATCTGATTTCAGACGCGCTATTAGAGAGGGTTGGGGTCCCTTACAATGCATCTGATCTCAGCCGCGCTATTAGAGAGGGTTGGGGTCCCTTACAATGCATCTGATCTCAGACGCGCTATTAGAGAGGGTTGGGGTTCCTCACAATTTCACTTGGGCTTCCTTAACCAAAAAAAGTTTGCAAACTACTGATATGATGGGTAAATGTAACGTACACATTGCGTTTCTGTTAAACTAAAAGCTGTATTATGTCACTTGAACAATGTCTCGTTGCTACATTTCTTATTTACCCCTTTTACAATTTATAATTACATTTCCTCTTTAATTAGGCCCTCTGGCAATGAAGGTTACAAAAATCAGGACAACAGAGTCTAATTTATGCAATTAATACTTTACATTTACATGTGAATTATGGGATTTTTCAAACCGGTTAAAAGATAATGATAGGACTTGTCTATGTTTTACAACTAATTAGTTAATATTGCTACGTGACAGTTGACACTATGGGCAGGGCAGTATAGTTCAGAGAAAATCACTTTCCTCAGAAATCTCACCGACACAAAAACAAAAATCACTGAAATGAAAATAATAAATAAATATGTTATTATGCATATCCGTGGCATGGAAAACCTCATCTACAAAACAAGTTATTTGTGTGTAACTTCTTGTTCAGTAGCCAGTGTATGTGGTGCTCTGACCCAGACCTACACCGGTAACCGTCATGCTGTCTGCAAGGGAACCTTTTCAAGAAGCTAAAGCAGTGATTGCGGTACATGTTTAGATTGTAAGCTCTTCGGGGCAGGAATTCCTTTTTTCTAGTTTTACTTTTACGTCTGAAGCGCTTTTTCCCATTACGCGTCATATTATTATGTCACGCGTGTTACTGCTGTGACGCGCTATATACATGGATGGCGCTGTATAAATAAAGGTATACATACAGTATATGCTGCATTTGTTTTAGGGCACAGAACTGTCACACACCCGCAGCCACAGCTGATTTAGTCTCCCTGCTGGTTAGCTAGGACAAACACCTGTGCAAAACAATGACACCAGATTTATCAAAGAAACATTTCAGTTGCTGTCAATGGGATTGTTTTTCTTTGATGTTTTTTGGTCCGGGTTTTACTATGTTGCAGCCAGAGATCTTAATACATAACCTGCCCCCCTTTCCCCCCCCCCCTCCCTCACTGCATGTTTTTTTCATGGGTTTTGAGGCCGGGAGACTTTGATAAACAAACCTCTTTGGGATCATGTACAACTGATATAATGAAACGAGCCCTCCTATTTATTTAGGACAATGTGAAGGGTTAATTATCAAAGTGTCCAGGCTGCAAAACTGAGGCTCAACCAACGCAAACGATCATTAGCATGTCATTAACATGCGCTTGGCACAAAACACAAAGTGTGGTCTTAAAAAAAGCACATAAAAATACCCTGTGTGAGCACATTCACATGTCCCAGACAGGTCTGCAACCCTGCCTTTCCCCATTATCTCTTAGAATGCAGTGCTTCCACTGCAGCCAAGGATTCTGGGTAATGACATGCAAATGAGCACCTCAGTGTGTTATGTTTTGCTTCAAATCCATTTTAACATGGACCCCTACCAGCTTATGCCTGCCGCATTACACAGCTTTTCAGCACAGCCCGGGTTAAAGAAGTGCAAAGCCAGTTAACCCACTCACAGACGGCCTTTTTCCGACCTTTTGGGTCTTGTCAGTGTGAGGCTGGTTATACTGGCTTTGCAAAGGAAAGAAAAGGATACATAACTAGTGCCCTGTGTTGTAATATATTTCACGGTGTAACATTTGACGCCCGTCACGCCTAAAACAAGAGAAAGCTGTGATAACAAATAATAATACGGAAATGTGAATGTGGCTCACGGGGCAAAACGAGACAGCGTGTGTGAGATTTTAGTTTGGCAGCTTCTCTGAACAGGGACCTCATTACCTATTGTTTCACTATGTTGTAAGTTTGATGTATTTAATGTTTTGTTGCTATCCCCACTTTGTACTGCGCTGCAGAATATGTTAGCACCCAATGCATAAAAAAAAGATAGAGAGTAATAATTATCTCAAATATCACAGTGAGTGACAGATGGAGAAATGCATCTAATAAACTCTAGGACTGATACCTTGCTGCCCACAGAGGTCTGCAAAGTATATATGCAAATGTTTTTATTTAATCTTTCCCGGCAAGAAGGGCCAGTAACGCATTGCAATGGGTTGCAGGCCCCGCTGGCAATGAAAGGGCAAATTAGGCAGTTGCAGTCCCTGGAGTTAATCAATTTCTACTGGGAATTTAAAATGGCTGCTGCTCTTTACCAGTATAAAGCTATAACGGTTGCCATGGAAACCACTAATGCCAGTCAGATATAAGTACAGTAGGTGAAAATGCAGCAAAATTACTTTTCAGAAAGGGAGAAAAGGAAATATTAGATCACAGTATAAACTATCGGGATATGTTATTAAATATCATCTTACATTTGGGAGATTTGCCGACAGAATGAGTAGTGCTTCTGAGGCTCCACATGGTGAAAAATTACATTTTGATGGAAATATTCAGTGAATCACAAACCCATGTATTTCGGGCACGATCTGCACTCAGCAGATCCATGGTCAGGTATCCTTTCTCTGGAACAATCATCAAGTGTGGCAAGGAGGAGAGAAGCAGTGAACTGCTGCTCCATGCCAGGCTGCGTCCACGCTGCCGCTGACCGCGCTTGGCGCGGTCAGCACAATTAATTTAAATTTGGCCAGCCACGGTCACGTCAACTTAATTGACTTTGAGGAGCGCTGAGGGGTCACGTGACCTCCTCAGCCAATCAGGCGCCAATCAGTGTTTTCTTTGGCCACGCCTCCCCCCCCCCCAGCTCGCGCTTACAGGAAAAGTTGCCGTACATCCAAACGCTCATGCGTGTAGAGTTGATGACATCACCACTCTCGAGCATGTCCGCGGCACGGGGGACGAAGCCTAACATTGAAGAAATTCAATGTATCCCTCCGCACTCACATTACAACTTGCCAACACAAGCGTAGTATCAAAATCATTTAGTGGCTTTAATAGCAGACTTACAGCGACACAACACAACGTTTCAGGGGTAACCCCTTGCCAGGTAAAATCTCATTGCACATGATAAAGGGGTTACCCCCTGAAATGTGTTGTGTTGCTGTAAATCTGCTATTAAAGCCATTAAAGTTGTTTGTGAGTTCGGAGGTGATACATTGAATTTCTGACATATTCAGTGAATGGATACAGTGCACTGACGTCTGTGAGATCTCTAACCTTAAGCCGCGTATATAGTAGTTGCGTGTGCCGGAGCGCATTGGCGTCGTGCGCGCCTAGCACCCGAGCGACGTGTGCACTTTTAGATGGGGGCGTGGCAGAGACGTCACCAGGCTGGTTCGCCCTCATTGGCTGAACCGCTCAGGTGACGCGGCCGTCGCGCGAAAAGACCAAATAATTTGTCTTCTGAAAAATCTGCCGCTCGCGCCCGCTCTTCATCGTGCCTGCGTTCTTGCGCACTATAGCCGGCCCGTACAAAGCTGCTGCACTTTGTTCGCGCATGCGCGCAAAATCACATGCACCGTCGCGCTCACTATAATCGCGGCCTAAGAATAGGCGCGACACGAATCAATGGGATGTAAGCTGTCTTATGGCTAGGCACCACTAAGTAAATATGGGCTGTCATGGGGAGACCCCAAAACTATTCCAGAACAAATGTCACTTTTTTTTAAACGCCACCACCCGGTTCACTCCAAATAGAAAGATGCTGATGGAAGATGGCGATGAAATAAAACATTAGTGTAGTTTGCATCAGCTCTGCTTTTATTTATTTTGTCATTCCCAAAGTAATCCAATCACAATTTACATATCTCAGACAGCAAATAAAAAATACCCTGTGTGAGCACATTCACGTCTCAGACAGGTCTGCCACACTGCCCTTCCCCATTATCTGTTAGAATACAGTGCTTCCACGGCAGCCAGGGATTCTGGGTAATGACATGCAAATGAGCAGTTTGTCACTGTTTACTTCGTATCCATTGTAACATGGGCCCCTATAAACGTATGCCTGCCGCATTACACCGCTTTTTCAGCGCAGCCTGGGTTAAAGAAGTGCAAAGCCAGTAAACCTACTCACGGACAGCGGTTTCAACCTTTTGGGTCTCATCAGTGTGAGGTTAGTTGCTGGCAATGCAACGTGAAGCAGGTATGTGAGTATAACTAGACACCAATCATAATGGATAAATCCTACATGTGGTATTACACCATTCAGATGTACAAAATCTTAATGCGCGGGAAAATCCCACTCATTACCAGCACCAGCACCAACAGCCTCCTAAACATGCCAAGTCTGTTTCACTAAAAGTCACATTATTGTCCATAAACATTACTATCCCTCATTTGCATGCTTTGTTCAACCGAAGTATTTTATTATTATAATATATGAATGTAATATAATAATATTAATATATATGCATGATTTTACCAAGTTTTTTTTTTTTTGTTTGTTTTTTAAATGTTTTTTGGCATTTTTTTAAATGTCATTGTTTATTTTTCTCATGTTCTATTCTCTTTCGGACCTTTTTTTTTTTTATATATAAATGTACAATCAATTTTTATATACATTTATATATTAAATATGACATCTTTGGGAATTCTATTTTTCTGATCTATAATTATTAACATAAATATGTGTAATACATGTGAGTGCTGATCTCTGATCTGTTTTATATTACTATTATATAATCAGTTCTTTTTAAATTATTGCTAGCATCAATAATCTCACAGAGTCTCTTATTAAAACCGCCATTGTATTATAATGGAAGCCTATGAAACATGCTAAAGGCTCTGGTCCACATCCACTCAACTTCGTTGGGCTTGTGGCACCGACGTGGTTAAACCTAGCCACGCCCACTCACTGACTGGCCACGCCCCCAACGCGCGCCTCCTCCTTTCAGCCACTGCCTGGATGCCGGGAGCGCGCACGCCCTTGTCATCTCGCAGGGACTCCCCTCCCTCCTTCCTCCCCTAACCCCCCAAGCAGCTGGCTAGCGCGACCGCGCACGCACATGTCATCTCGCCGGACTCTCTTTTTCCAAGGTCCCGCCCCCCCCCAAGCAGCTGGCTAGCGGGAGCGCGCAGGCTCGTGCCGGGAGTGTCGCGCGCCCTCCTCTGGCGTCTGAATGAGAGAAAAGACAAAAACAGCCAGAACAACGGCCCCCCACACACACAGAGCTGCGGGGAGACACCGGGGAGCCTTTCCCTGAGCTAGCAACGGGGCAGGTGAGTTAAGCAGACCGACAAAGAGGAGGGGGGCTGGCAACGGGCCCGGTCCAGGGGGTTGGGGGTGTGTGCGTGCCCCCCCCGGCCGCCCAGCAGGAGGTGGAGCGGTACCCGCGGCCGCTCCCTGTCACCCCTCGTGTGGGAACTTGTTCCCTTCACTACAGTGATGTGATCCTGACTGACGGGAGAGGCTGGTGATGTGTACACACAGGGCATGTGTGCATGACACAGCTATACACAGAATGGGTGCACTTATATGTGGTGTTTGGGTTAGTTTATGCAAGGTGTGTATGTGCAATGTAGGTATAGTGGGGTATGAGTCCCAGTTTTGTGTGTGTGTTTTACTGATACACAATGGGCATGCATTATTTGTGTATACAGGTAGTCCTCGCTATCCAACGTTTCACTTTACACCGAATGGCATATCCAACGCTTTACAATGCCTCCCTATGGGTCGCTTTTCGACGCCGGAATGCGTTATCCAGCGCTCACCGCCACTGATTAACATGGGACTCACTTTACAATGGTTTCACTATCCAACGCTACTTCCAGAACGGATTCCGGTGGATAACCGAGGACTGCCTGTATTATGCATTTATATTTATATAATATATAACATCCATGGTTATATAATCTGTGCGCATACACACAATGCATGCCAGATATACACTTGATTCAATTCATAACATTTGTTTTTTCTTGCATGTGTCTCTCTTGGAATTGCACATGCATGGAGTGAATCCCTCAATCTTACAATTGCAAGACTGTGTACATGGTGCAAGTCTCTGTGACTTGGGGGCTTCTTCTTGTGACCGACCACAACTTGTTTACCAATGAGGCTACAGTGGTCTGGTCATGTGAGTTGTGGAATAGAGGAGATATAATGGCTCTAAGTCAGTTTAGGCATAGTCTCTTTCTTTAGTTCTTGCATTATCTTATTCTTTATCTGCTTTGTACCTTTATACATTTTCTGAAATGTGTTTTATTTAAGTTAGGGGTTTATAGGAGTGCTCTAACACAGGGGGGCGCAAACTTTTTTCCCTGCGCCCCCCTGCCGGCTGTCCCCTCACTCCCGCGCCCCCCCCAACCCCAACTTACCCTCGCTCCGGCGTAATGACGTCACGTTGCCATAGCAACGTGGCGTCACATGACCTCACAGCGTCATTTTGACGCTGCGTTGCCATGGCGACGCCGGGAGGAAGCCGCCGGAGCCACGGGTAAGTATGGTTTACAGAGGCCCTGCAGCTCCCCCGGCACTTAATTTAAGTGCCTTCGGGAAGCGCGCGGGGCCTCTGTAAACCCCGCGCCCCCCGTCGGCAGTCTCGCGCCCCCCCTGGGGGTCGCGCCCCACAGTTTGCGCACCGCTGCTCTAACAAACCATCTGGTATATCCATAAATACATGTTTTTACAGATGGACCACTGGCAGCAAAAGGGTTAAGCCAGTAAGTGTATAATGTCAGGAAGTACTCAGTATGTGATGTATGGTGTCCTGTGACTTCTTAGGAAAACAAACTAGGCTAAGTGGTAACTTTCTAGGTAATAAGGAATGCAATTGGTTGTACTAGTAACCACCTGTCTTGAAGATGTTTTCCTATGTTGAGTTGAATTGACAGGATGCCATTTGTCCTGCAAATTTCAGTTGGAGAGACCTTCTGTCTGCACAGATGATGTTGTTTGGTGTCTGTGCTTTGACAGGACGCTGTGAGGCACAGATGGTCTCGGGTCATTTGGGATGCTGAAATCTATGTTCGAAAATACAGTATATATTGGTTAAGGATTTCCCCGCTCTTGCCCTCCCCCTTGCAGTGTTGATCTCTGCCATTAATTTGCCATTTTCAATCATGTTCAGAGCTGGACTGCATTATTAGTTTGCATAATGTACAGTCTTGGTTTACAACTTTCATTAGTTTACTTAACCTCCTAGCTGCCAGAAGCGCCTGTGACATAGCAAACCTATCTGCAGCACCACCTTTTACAAATTGGAAATGCATTTGCAATCCCACGTGAATGTGCTTACTGTCAGCGTTATTTGTTTGTTCAGTGAAACAAAATCCATGTACAGGTAGTCCTCGGTTATCCGACACAATGCGTTACTCAAAATGGCGTTGTAAAGCGAAACGTTGTAAAGCGAAACACGTTTTCCCATAGGAACACTGTTTAAATGAAAGGTTCCGTTCCTGAAGGCATTTTTAACACTAAAATACACCAAATATTTTATGCAGGCAATAAGATATGCAGCACACACATAAATTATATAGTGTTTATACTGTATTATATATATAATATAACATAATAAATAATATATTATATAGTATAATATAATATTATATAGTATAATATTATATATATATATGCTCTAAGGACGCTTTGCAACGTTGTTTATGTGAATGTGTATATATATACACACATACACAACGTTGTAAGAGCGTTGGATAAGCCATTTTGGCGTTGTAAAAATGAATATAGGTATGCATTGCATAGCGTTGGATAAGCCATTCGTTGTAAAGCGAAGCGTTGTAAAACGAGGACTGCCTGTATACATTTATGGTGGGTCATGTTTAAGATAACTTACATTGAATGCATGTTTGTTATAAATACCCTTATTTCAGTGTCATTTGTTTGGTTGGCTTTTTGTTTTAAGTAACTTCACACAGTGAAGGAAAGACAATTCTGTATTCAAGTTGTACCATGCTGTTAAAAATGACAGTACATACAGCTAAGTTAAAAGAGTAAAGTGTGTGTGTCTATATCTATCAGGGGATCTCCAGATCTGAACCATCTTAATTGTTGTTCCGAGGACCATTAAAGGTGCAATCCCAAATATATTCTGCGAATTTCAATTCTTAGGCCCTCTGAATGGTGAAGTATATGTCAATCAAGTGTTTTCTTTACCCTTATCCCACCCTGTCCTCATCAGAGAACCAATAAAGATGTGGGACTCTGGCAGTATAAACACACTCGGAACACACAAAAGGGAGCAGCCAGAGGAAATCAAACCCCTCCCAAATCTGATTTAAAAAAAATAGAATACTAATTCATGGGTGTCATATTTGGGTAAAAAACATATCAATTACCCAGATGAGACCCCATTAACATGTCAGTGGTATTGGTTTACTTAGGAGGGTCCTAGGTGTATTTATTTCCCCTTTAATTGTTTGATTGGTAAATTATGTTGAAAATGTAATGTTAGTTCTTGTAAACTGATGTTGAGTACTTCTATACTCTTTCCAGAAGAACGATATGTGAGAATAAGGAATGGTATCCTAAACAGGATTAGGATACAGTATTTAACGTTTTGCCTAAAACGTTTGCTGTGCATTATACCTCTGCAGTCCTTACAGTGATGGTAATAACCACCAGGAGAAACCTTATACACAGCGTGAGTTTTCTGTAGGCGATTGACAATCAGTTGAGCTACGCAATTAATTTTGTTATTGAGATCTAATCTAAATGTGTAGGGTCCAGACAGTTGGGCACATTCCTGCTCCCCTTCCTAAAGTCCAATTCTGCTAGGTGTGGCATATATGGAAGAGGAATGTCCTGCTGCTAAATCCTTCATTTGAATTGCTCTTTAGTGTACAGTACACTCATACTCTACATTGATTGGTAATGCAGTATGTTTAGGGAGGATGCCAAAATAATAACACATTTTAATTATTGTATGTGTAGATTACTACATTATCAGAGTTAAATACTTCATGTAATCTTATTGCAATTTGTAGTTTAAAGCAGCAATCCAAACAGACTGGTTTATCATTGAAGCAAGGGGTCTCTGAAGCTAAACCCCATAAATTAAAAAAAACAAAAAACAAGAAAACAAAACGCCGAATGCTTGGACTGCTGCTTTAAACACATGGATTATGTTTAGTTGATTGCAGTGGTTTGAAGGCTAACCTGGCGGTTAACGCACTGACTATTTGAAGAAGGTGATATAGAGCTTGCTCTTTGTATGCCATTGTCTTAAGTGTTAAAAGAAGGTTGGCTCTCTTTGGAGAATTATTGGGTGTTTGTTTATTTGCAGGTCTTTCTCCACTCCTTTTTAAAAAAAAGTCTCATTTTTTTTTTTTAACATTTTTTTTTTATAAATCATTTAGTAATCAAGAGTCAAATTACACCAAGACTGTCTCTCTAATACCTTCTTCTTCTTTTGAAACGTTATATGTCAATATGAATAGGTTTTATAGTGTGTTGCTTCATGGCGTACAGCCAGTGGCATCTCATGCTAGAGTTTACTCTGGTTAGTCATGAATTCACAGGACGTGTGTTCTGTTCTCAAACTCCCCGGCTTTGTTTATAGAACTCAAGAAAAGTTTAAAGATAAGGCACTGTCCAAGGCCAGAGAGCAGTTTTTGGCAGATAAAACTTTCAGGACAGTCCTGTCCCACTTATCTTTTGAATATGTATACTGGGTGGATGTTTTCACTGGACAAGGTTTTTTTTTTTTCTTCTGACAATAGTTATATATAATTTTTTTTGTTTTTGTTTCCGGACAGTAAGTTTTATGGCTTTTGTCCTTTTTAAGTTTCAAGTTCTGTCAGTGGGAGTCTCCAGTTGCTTGGAATCCTTCCCCTTCTTCCCCCCCCCCCCCCCCTATTGAGCTGTGTGTATCCTTTTGTTACCTTACAACTCCAAACCCAAAAGCTCTTATCACAAGTACTAAAAAGGAGTCTCACCAAATTCCAGATAAGACTTACTCAAGTATGCTCCGATTTAAAACATTTTCTTGAAACAATTTCACATAAGCCCTCAACAAAACACACAATTTGAAAGAATATGCAGACTCAATCCATTAAAGGCCTAGTAGCATCTCTTTACCCATCACAGCAGAAAATGAACAATGCCACAACAGAAAGTGGGAAGAAGATATAGGAGAGCAGCTAGTGATACGGGGCTGGACTGACATTTGGACTAACATTGCCAAATTGTCCCTCTTCTGGCTTCCTATCAAATCACATATTACTTACAAAATTCTCCCCCTTCACTTTTAAGGCTATACATTTTTCTGCCGCTCCTTGCATCTTAGGCCCGGGCCATAGAGGTGTGGGGAGAGCGGAGGCGCGCTAACGCTGAGGCTCGCCTGCTTCAGTCAGCGCGATGGCACGGACTTGCAGGCGAGCCAGCGTGTGCGAAGGGAGCCGGGGGGGAGGTGGTTGGAGGCGGGGCAGTGACGTCGCTGGGCCAATCGCCCGCGACGCACTGACGTCAATGTCACGGCGCCGACGTCACGGCGCCGTGACATTGACGCTGCTTCAGGCTGATTGGAGGTTTTCAGCCGACAGCGCGCTGAAAAACAGCTTGGCGCTCGGCTGAAAACTCCAAAGCCTGAGCACGCCTGCGGATGCTCGCGTGAGCCCCCTCTCAAGGCATCCTCATTGAGGATGCAGGGGATCAGTGCGGAGCGTCTGCACGCCTCAGCACGGCTGGTCCATCTATGGACGCAGCCTTAGCCCTAAATTCTCGCTATGCACATGCTTGACTCTTGCTTTCTACTCAAGGATGTCTTCTGTCTACCCCTTTTTGTATCTAAGGCTGTGGACATAGTGCATGCGACGGTGCGCGCTGCGCTAACAAATTCATGTAAGTGCACCAGTCCGGCCATGCTGCGCACTATGCGATGTGTGCTGCATGGTGGCAGAATTTTGAGCAGACAAAAAAAACGTAGATTTTTTTTTGCGTTCAATGGCCACGTCACATGAGTGTTTACACCAATGAGGGCAAACCAGCATGGCGATGTCACGACCATACCTCCCCGTCGCGAGTGGACAGAGTCCACAGATCTGAGGCGACAGGCGAGCGTGCCTACTAGCGCTCTGTCGCACACGCGCACTATGGCTGCAGCCTAAAGCCCTTTCCTGCCTAAAACCTTTCTCGCCAGCTGCCTTACACATCTGGAATGTCCTTCCCCTCAATATTCGACTGGGACCCTTTCTCTTCACCTTTTAAAACCACACCTCCTTTAATAAAGCATATAGGTATCTCTTCTGGCTGATACCATACTGCTCAGAATCACTGACCTTCCCCTTTCAGATGCTCTTACTATAAACCCCTCCTACTGCCTCTGTAACTTCTCCCTAATGACCACTTGGATTGTAAGCTCTTTGTGGCAGTAACTCCCCTTCCTATTGTTACTGTCATGTCTGAAGCGCTTATTCCGATTGCATTATATTATTATGTCACGTGTATTACGGCTGTGAAGTGCTATGTAAATAAAAGCATGTGTACCCTCCGATAAAGAGATGCATGGTACTTACCCTTCCCTTTTTTCCTTCAATTTCAGTTCTTCTCCCTTTCTGTGTTCCCATACCCCTCTCCCCTACCTCCAAGTTGTTCTACACTTCTTTCAAGCATGTCGTCATACACTGTTTATATGTGTAACAAGTGATCAAAAGTGGAATAATATTGGAAGGAAGCTATGTTAGAATTGTACTTCAATATGTTCAAGATGGTATTTTATTGTGACTGTTCTCCCCACCCCCTTTTTTTTTTTTTTTGTCACCCTGTTTATTTATAATTTTGTTTAAATAACCAATACAATTGTAAGTTAAGGGGGGAAAAAAAACAAAAAATGTTAAAGCAGCACATGCCTAAGGCCGCGCTTATAGTGCCATCGCCACAGGCGAAAGTTATATTTCGCTGTGCGGCAGCGTAGCGGGTTTCCTGGCAATTGATTGGTTCAGGGGCTGTCACATGAGGCGACAGCCATTGAAAAATCAAATATTGCCGGCTACCAGTTTTCGCTCTGTCGCTGTCGAGCTTACTATAAGCGCACACGGCGACGTCGCCGGCACTATAAACGCGGCCTTAGACAGAGATAATGAGTAGTAATAAATACAACCTTTCTGGAGTGGGCTTTGTTGCTTTGCACAATAATTAGCAAGCATCTCCCAACTTGGACGTTGTATAAAAAAATTAACTGATGTGAAATTTTGATACCAAGTTCTTGGGGGTGATTGGGGGAGAGATCCAATCTGCTCGTTGTTTTTTATACCCCAATGTCAGCATTGTTGCAAAAACAGTAGAACTTCACATTGATTAGTTATAACACTCTTTATGGTTATTTATCATCTATATGTAGTCTCCAGCTGTTGAGTCCCACACGTTGCATATGTCTATAAGGGTAATTCCATACATCTGCTATTTTTTAACCCCTACAGTGTCATCCTGCTTATTTGACTGACTAATATTTGGAACTGGTAATGCTTAAACCGCCATTGTACCTTATAAACATTACACTCCAATGCATTTTAACAGCCATCATTTAACAAAACAAGTGGGGATTTACAGCTGTATTTTATCGTGGATAATTAGGGAAAATTGAAATTGCATGACCTGATTTTGAAACCTTCTGCATTTTATCCCCAATATCCTTTGATCAGTCGATCTGTGCTCTTCTATTTGTGTCGTGCACGATTTTCTCAGCTAACGTGATAATGTCATATTCATGGTGGTGCATTTAAACATTCTCCCCCTGGGAAAGCTCGTGCTTTGAAAAGTAAGTGTAGCCTGTGATTGATATTGTTTGTAGGAGGAAGCAGAGCTGGCATACTGTGTACAATACTATGTACATTGCTTGGCACCTTGATACTAAAGTGTTCCAGAACTGACAGTCAGCAGACACAAATATTTCTTCAAAGCATTTTATGGAATTAAATGTTGTTCCCTACTAAGCTAGCAGCATAAATAGAATTCCTGTCAGCAGGGAATTGTCAAACTTTTCTACTTTTTTTCATAAGGAGTTAACAAATGTACTGCAGTGCAAAATAAATTCTAACACATTTGTTTGCAGGCCTGTGCGTCCTTAAGCTTTAAAGGAATACCCTGATCAGCAATACAGTTTTATGTAACTTGCATTGTTTTATTTCTTTTGTTAAATACATAGTTCATTTTTAGCGAAGAGTTTAAAAAGCTACTTTAGCTGATGTCAGAAAAAGGCAAATCTGTTTGCCAGAAATAATTCTGAGGTTACATATTGGACACCCTTTACACTACAATCTTTTTTTACTTGAAATGTAAAACCCCACAATGTACGTTTCTAACTGTACTCTGCATATTGGTTTAAAACTTGTTTTCTTTATAATCTCTTAAGGTGACTTTAATTGTTTCTAATTGACACGCCTACAAAATATTGAAATTGTCTACGTGGGGGAGAGATGAGTAGTATTATTTGTAATGATGCGTGATTTTTTTTTTTCTCACACCATTAGTAAGGTTTGCTTGTTCCAACATGCGCTTTCCATTGATCTCTGTTGCTCTGCTTGTGAAAGTGTTAAAACTCACTCAATAGAATGAATTGCGCACACCCATTTAATAACATGTATTGAACTTGCCATAAGGCAAAAACACCACCACCCTTCTCTGCATTTACAAGTTTGTCTTGTAACTTAAGCTGTTTAATAACTATCAAGTTATAGCCTGAAAGCTACATTCATGCAGCCCATAGCCAAATACCTCTCAATATTTGCTACAATACTTAATAGATTTTTATTTTTTTTCAATTTTATTTTTAAATTATTTTTTTAAATGTTGGTGGCAAGCAGGGAGTTTACAGAGCTGAACTTTTTTAGTTTCAGCTCCGGGGACCCTCTGCCTTCCGAGATATCGCCAAATGTAGCCCTAGGATTGTCTTCAGGGTGAACAATAAGGCTGCGCTTATAGTCCTGGCGACTCACCCGTCGCCATTGTAGAAGCGATTTTTGCTTATAGTGTAAGAGACAAGGGACGGCGACCGGGTGGCAGGGGTGTCAATTTTTATTGACTGCCAGCGATCGCGACCAAACAGTCGCTCTGTTGCCGGGACTATAAGCGCGGCCTAAGAGTTCTAAACTCGTTTGGCCTAGGCCAATAGGAAGCAGTCATGGCTTCCTATTGGCCTACGTGACGCAGGAGCTTTAAACCTTCACGAGAGGAACCTTCAGTGGTACGTATCTCAGAAACCAGGGGTCCCCAGAGCTGAAATAAACATGGTTCAGCTCCAGAGACTCCCCGGGGGTATAATTCAAAATACCCCACAGTGGCCGATCGCATCTTTGTGGTACTGTATATTGATTTAGGCCCTAAGCGTCAATTCTCCAACATAAAGGTTTATTCCGATTCTTTATACAGTACTTAGCCCCCTTTTGAGTTACGTTACCAAGTAAAGCACGTTATTTTTGGTTGTCATAAACACCTTTACACTGATGCTGCTGTTTACTGGTTTTCTAGATGTAACCCAAATTAGCTTCAGAGCTCCAACCAGCTCATTCATCCAGTCTCTCCTCCCCTCGTCCGAACAACAACAACCATCAAAGAGACCAGTGTGAAAGTATAAAACTAAACATAGAAACCGGATTCATAGAATCTGAATTTCGTGCATTCATAGTTGCCTGTTGAAACCGCCCCAGGCCTAAGTACATAATATTATTTTGTAAGTCTGCAATGTTTTCCAAAAGCTACATATATACAACTAAGGGAACCTGTAATGCGTTCGGGTGAAATAATCTTACACTGCAAACCGCTTTCTTTATTTGAATGTGGAGGATTAGTTGCCAGCCCCTGTGACTAAGTCTGTGCCCAGGCTGTAAATGTGTTGCTTTGTGCCATTTCATGCAACATGTATTATCTCGGTCTACCAAGCCGTGATTGGAAAATATTGTCATGTTTTACCATATTCCATCAACAAACGACAGAGATGTCTGCTAGATTTGCATAAACTGTAGAAATTGGTGTGCATTTACATATCCATTGCAATAAAAGGGTTAATTCAGCCTTCACATTATGGTAGATGCAGAGCCTGCAATGGATATGTGAGTCCCCACTTTCATTTCTGCCATTTTTTGTAAACTCCATGGAGACTCACTGCGGGTAAATCCTCTTGCAGGGTTAGTTGCACCAAAGGTAAACTAAAAACAAATATCATATTTTCTCCTAATACACTTGTGTGTGCAAATCTCCCCTTTGCCCGTTTCTGCTAGATTTACAACCAAGGGTTATCGTCCTATAGATCATTGCATTATAGCAGGGGTGGTAAACTCCATCCTCAAGGGCCACCAACAGCTCAGGTTTTAAGGATATCCCTGCTTCAGCAGAGGTGGCTCAGCCAATGACTGAACCACCTGTGCTGATGCAGGGATATCCTTAAAACCTGAGCTGTTGGTGGCCCTTGAGGACTGGAGTTGGCCGCCCCTGCACTATAGCATTAACTGCAACACATTGCCAAACAATGGCCGGTGTTCTCTAAGCTCTAATAAAGAGTTCTGGAGCTCGATCCTGCATCAACTGTCAAGTGACTTGAACAGCAGTTCATACGGGAGCTCCAGTACCACTTATCGGGGCTTAGTAAATCCTCCCCTAATGTGGCTCAGCCGACCTTTCAGCGAAGTGGTTAAAGTAAAGAAGTCTTCCTCAAAGTGCATGTCCAAGAGCCTGTTGTCGACTTTGTGATTAAAATTATAGTCATTGCCATGAACACATTTAAATTGTTGTCGCTAAACTACTACTAATCAGGCACTACAATTAGATTGCAAGCTCTTCATTACATGGAATAATTGTACAGCGCATTGTACATGGCCAGTGCTAAACAAGCAAGAGAGAACATATTGTATGAAATACATAAAAGGTTATACTCTAGGCTTCACGATATGCTCTAAATCTTGAGAAGCATTGTCGCTTTAATGACGTGTTTGCATAACAATGTTAGCATGCTATACGGAACCATATTGTCATCCCTATTTGCATTGGATCAAAAGACATTCAACCTAAACCCTTCAGTTTCCCCAAAGTAATATTATTAATGTTTCTTCCCTAAAACTGACACATGTAAGGAGAAATCTCTTAATGAATGAATGCGCTGATTTACTAATGAACGACGAGCACTAAAGTACCCATTTGTTAGTGTTTTCTTGGTGCTTTTCATAAGCCGACGGCCATAGTAAGCGTGACGTTGCACGCGCCGCACACAAGTCTATAAGGCAATGTGCACGAGTGCGACGGCGCGACCAATTTTTTTGGCGAGACAAAAATCTTTTGATTTTTGTCTCGCGACGGCCGGGCCACGTGTGCGGTTCAGCCAATGAGGGCGATGCGCTCACGGGCACGCCCTGAAACATGGAATAAGAGCCGCTCTTGGTCGCGTCTCCTCCCGACTCCACAGGCCACGAATGGTCTGTTGCAGGTGCGCCTGATCACACGGCCTTTGCCTGCGAGTGAATCTATTGCTTTTGGTAAGTTTGTCAGCTATTAAGCGAAATACTATTTTGAATCCAACAAAATCCTCGTCCATTTTGGCAAAAAAAAAACGTTTCCCTGTTACAAAAAAAAGAACACAGTGCATTTTATAATGAGCCTGTCTGTGCTGTTCCTTCCTGCGCACAGAACGAACATACTTTCTGATTTCCTGAGGATATTACTTATAGATCAAACCTCCACACACATTTTCAGGTCTCCTGTTTGGGAGTCAACTTCTCTGCCTTCTATAGTCCTGACGATGTGACGTCATCCGTCGCAACAGCAATTTTTGCTTGTAGTGTTAGACATGAGATGGCGACCTGGGGGCGTGGCAGGGGCGTGGCCGTGAGCGGTTCGCCCTCATTGGCTGAACCGCTCACGTGGTTGCTGAAAAATCCATTTTCATTGACTTAAAGCGATCGCGACCAAAACGTCATGCCGCTTCTACTATAGGTACACGCGACAGATTCCATGTACTTGCTTTGACGCGCCGTTGCTGGGACTATAAGCGCAACCTAACACAAAGTGATACTGCACCTTACACTGCCGGTCTTCCCATAGAAGTATTCTTTATCGGAGGCATTTGCAGAGGTGCAGAGAAGGTGGTTTGGAAATTAGGGGTTTACTATATTATAATTTTGGGGGGAGTTTTGTATTATGCGTTGCTAATGCCAGTGAAAGGCTACAGGGAAACTTGGGCTGTATTTACTAAGCATTGCTAAGCCCTGGGGCACAGGATTCATCAAGCCGCGATGTGAGGTAGATCTGTGTTTCTAATGTCCGTAAAAGGCTGTAGCTCACACCCTTTAGCTTTCCTTCGGCTGCGCCAAAGGCTGCCCGCCTAGTGTTATAATTATCAGGACGTTTTGTAATGTGTAGTTCTATTCTCAGTAAAATTCTGCAGAAAACCTAGGGCCATATCTACTAAAAAGTGCTACGCCATAAGAAACCCTTTGGCGCTTTCATTGGAATGGACTGTAAGGTGTTTTATGGCACCATTTAGAAAATCTGGCCCTTAAAGCTGCAGTTCAGTCTTTTTTTTTTTTTTTTTTTATTATATTTTTTACTTCAATAGCTTCATGTGGGCAATCTCTACCTACCTAAAGAACTGCATAGCTGCAGGTCAATCCGTTCCCCATGTATTGATCGGCAAAATTTGGCGACATTTTTAAAGCTGGCATTTGTTTTTAATCTGCTTCTGTCAGTCAGTGGAAGCTCATGAATATTCATGAGTCTCCCAGTGACGTGTGCTCGCTCCCGATCTGCCGCTGTGTGGTGCCCCCTTCTGCCTCGATCCCTGTGGCTGTCAGCCTGTGGGAGATGGAGGGGGCTTGCGCCGCCAGTGGGGTGGGGGGGGAGAGCGGGTGATGTGCCCCCTTCCCACCCTTCTGCCCCGATCCTTGTGCCTGCCTCCCTGCCCGCGCGGGAGATGCAGGGGGGTTGCGCTGCCCCCGGTGGGAGGGGGGAGCGGGAGATGTGTCCCCCTTCTGCCCCGATCCTTGTGCCTGCCTCCCTGCCCGCGCGGGAGATGCAGGGGGGCTGCGCTGCCCCTGTGGTGGGGGGGGGGGAGGTGAAGTGTGTGTGTGTGTGTGTGTGTGTGTGTGTGTGTACACAGTGTTCGACAAATCTATTCACCTACAGGCCCGTGGCGACTGGATTTGACCCCTTGGCGACCTCCTTATGGACGCCCAAGCATTGCGTGATTGGGAGCGGGACTAGGTGGCGAGTAGATTTTTTTTTGGTTCGGCGAGTAGATTTTTGGGTGATTTGTCAACCACTCTGTATGTATATATGTATGTATGTCACCACAAGTACCCAGTCACCCACCCACCCTCTCCCTCAGTCACCCACCTTCTCCCTCACAGTCACCCACCCTCTCCCTCACAGTCACCCACCCTCTCCCTCACAGTCACCCACCCTCTCCCTCACAGTCACCCACCCTCTCCCTCACAGTCACCCACCCTCTCCCTCACAGTCACCCACCCTCTCCCTCACAGTCACCCACCCTCTCCCTCACAGTCACCCACCCTCTCCCTCACAGTCACCCACCCTCTCCCTCACAGTCACCCACCCTCTCCCTCACAGTCACCCACCCTCTCCCTCACAGTCACCCACCCTCTCCCTCACAGTCACCCACCCTCTCCCTCACAGTCACCCACCCTCTCCCTCACAGTCACCCACCCTCTCCCTCACAGTCACCCACCCTCTCCCTCACAGTCACCCACCCTCTCCCTCACAGTCACCCACCCTCTCCCTCACAGTCACCCACCCTCTCCCTCACAGTCACCCACCCTCTCCCTCACAGTCACCCACCCTCTCCCTCACAGTCACCCACCCTCTCCCTCACTCATTTATATCTGGCTTTTTTTACTAGATTAGTGAGGTCACCCAATATTTTCCCTTACACACACGCACATAAGGAACCATGTACAGTAACAAGGACTAATTGTAGTAAAGTATAAATGTAATACAATAAATAAACAGTTATGTCAAAAACAAATGTTATTAGTTCTTACTATGAATTTATTCCATTTCTTTTTTTAAAAGGTGGGACTGGGGCGAGTAGATTTTTGGGTGATTTGTCTAGATAGAGGTGTGTGTGTGTGTGTACACACACACACACACACACACACACACACACACACACACACACACACACACACACACACACACACACACACACACACACACACACACACACGTTCTTTAGTATTTATTGATACCTTTTTTTTGTTTGGACCAACAATTTGTGTCATAGGACAAGCTTTCAAGAGTTTTCCTGTCTTCCTCAGGTCAAGCAATACCATAAATATATACACACATAAACATACGCACACAGTGTGTGCGTGTGCGCATGTTTGTGTGCGTGTATATATGCGCATGTATGTGATGTATATGTGTGTGCTTGTGTGCGTGTGCGCATGTATACGTGTGTGTGTGTGTGTGTGTGTGTGCGCATGTGTGCGCATGTGTATGCGTGCGTGTGCATATATATCTATATCATACACACACATACATACCTAAGCTCCGCAGGGCCCTGTGCCTGGAAAATGTCTCTGTAAAGGGCTATGTAAAACTAGCAGCGCTATACAAGAACAAGCCATTATTAATTTTGATAACACATTGAATTGTACACATTCCCATAAAATTAAATATACATATTGTTTACAGTATTATATATACAGATTTGATTTTAAATAAGTTGTTAATATTTAACATTAACTACACATGTGCAATGGAATAAGGTTTAATTAATTCATTCTGAGCTACTCTCCTTTTCTGCTGCTGCTCTGTCAGTTCTGTGGGGAAGATCATGTGACCAGGAAATGACTGATACATTTGTGCTCCATGCTCATGCTCGTGCACGGCTGTTGGGGGGGGGGGGGGGGGGGGGCAGGACTCACAAAGGGGTGTGCCAGAGCCTGTTACAGAAAAGGAAGGGGTTGTGCCTTTCTAAAGGGTTGCTATAGAAACAAAAATGCTCGTTACATTAGAATACATTAAAAATTGTCTTTCAAAGTTGTTTAAAAAAAAATAAAAAATGCTACAAGTATTTTCTGACAGTACAGAACTGATTTATTAAAAAAAACACACATGCAGGATATTGACTGAACTGCAGCTTTAATATTCAGTGGCTTAGAAAATTATGCAATTGTCTGTCTAATTAGAATACCACTATTTTGATATTTGTTTCAAGTACCTTAACGACAAAGCACAAATAATACCAAATAGATAAGTTTAGTACAAAAATGACATTTGAATAAATTACATCAGAAACAAGCTGCACAATGGCGTTACATTTTGAGACTGCAGTTAATACTTATGCCTTGAAAATGCTGAAATGAGTTGTTTTGTGTACTTTATTCTGCTCCCTGCTGATTTAGATGGATGTCCCTTTCAACGTTTTTTTGTTGTTGTACTTTTGAGAACACTAAATCCCCCCCCCCCCCCCCCCTCGTTTGGGCACGCATACCCATGGGCCTTGTTGGGGTATTGGTTAATTGATTTGAGCTGTCCTGATGGCCTTCCAGGTTGACAAAGGAAATTAATGTCAGTAATGTAGCCTAATGTTCCCTCTACAGAGATGGGTAAATATACTGGTCTTGCATGTACATGTCTTAACTTACATGGTCTTCTGCACAAGTATCAAAATAATTTCTGGAGGATGGTGCTGGTGAATTTTCTCATGTGTTTAGATTGCTTGGCTGTCATCTCTGAAGCTGGTTGCAAAAAGTTTCTTTTTGGTGTTGCATGTGTGTTCTAGGTATGCCAAGCCTTTAAGCAGTCTGATAGTGCTGCCCATTACTAATTAAATGGAAGATCCTTCTGAAGAATTTATGTTGGACATGCTTGCACCTACTGCAGGCTCAAAATACCTTCAAGACTAAATCTGTAGGAGTAATAAAGATACAGCATTGTTTTTCTTTGAATATGTATAATTGTCTGTATACACCTGGAACTACAATGATTCATGCTTTTTTTTTTTTAAATTAAAAAGCATGCATGTGGCCTACAGCACGGAATGGGACATCTGCTTGCGGCCGTCCCTCCGTGACCAACTCCCCGATGGCCTTTTGCCACAGGGAGACCCAATGCCGCTGGCCGCTTCAACAAGAAGGTACATTTTAGGGTAGGGATTAATTTAAGGGGTTTTAGCGGATAGGGTTAAGGTTTAGGGTAGTGTTAGTATTAGGGGTTAACATTAGGGAGTTTTGGGGTAAGGTTAGTCACTTACTTTAGCAGTGAAGCGGCGGGGGGGAGGCGCGGCAAAATGTCCATGATCAAATGTCCTAGACCGCTACAGCATGCATGAATTTACTTTAAAGATGTAGTATAGAACAGGGGTTTGCAAATGTGGGCGCGCAGGATTTTTTTTTGGGGGGGGGCCGCGAGGCAGTTGCAGAGGCCCCGCGCTCTTCCCCGAGGCATTTCAATTAAATGCAGGGGGACCGCGCGAGTTCTCTAGAACCTCATCTTACTGGGATTCAGCCCCTTCTGGTCACATCGTCATGACAATGTGGCGTCAAATGACGCTGTGATGTGATGTGATGTGACGTGATGTCACGTGACCCTTGCGTCATTTGATGCGCGTTCACAGGAGAAGGGGGCGCGAGGGCTGAGGCTGGTACATAAGGGGGCGCAGCTCAAAAACTTTACGCACCCCTGGTATATAGGGCCATGTTTTGTTGTTTAAAAATGGAGATTAATCTAGAGGTTTTAGATTAAGCAGGTCAGGTATATTGGTGTCTTTTTAAATTTGTAGTCGACACCTTAAAGGACTTTGACCACAACCTCTTGTCATACAATACCCTCTTCCCCCTCCTTCTCTTTTTTCTTTCTTTCTTTCTCTGTACCCCCACCTTCCCTGTTTATTTTAATTGGAAGAATAGCAGTTATAAAAATAAAAAAAAATAATGTACATTAGAAAAGTTGCTGTTGTGCAGCTGTTAGAATGCCCAGGCTGTTCTATTGGTCGTATGAAAAAGCTATCCCGTCTGACTCCTAGAGCAGTTTAACTCATAAACTGAAACTGACAAATGGTATAAATTAGAATACGCACTGCACCACACACTTTTTTTTTTTTTTTAAACTAATATTCATCTTAAAATCTAATTTCTAACACCCATGTAAACATACTATGTATTGCCTACTATAAATCGTTTTTTGAATAAAGGTTGGTGCAGTTCTTTATTAAAAAAAACGTAGGAATTCATAGTCGGACCATGGGGAAAAGAATTGGACGCATCCAATAAGTGAGGCATCGCTCCAAATGTGTGAAGCTTTACAGATCTGGAAAAATAGAACTGTACAGGAAGGCAGTGGAAATTTAAAAAAAGATAAAACACTAATTTTTTTTTATTTATTATTTTTTTTTTTTGTAAGCACTGTTTGTCGGGCGATAATGGTGAAAGGAAGGGTTGCATTTCCATTTGGTGTATGTATATACGAACCTCTGAATAATGTTGGTAGTACGTGTCCTTAACGTGACTGGACACGATTGTTGTTGTTGTTTTTTTTTTTACTCCTGTTTGACAAAGCCTGCTTAAACATATCTGTATGACTTCTTCTTTGTTTCATATCTCGCCTCCTCCTTTTTGCTGCTGGGGTTGTGAAAAAATACTTGCTCAACCAACCCTCACAGTATATCTCATGTGCTAGAACCTGCAAGGCTTTTCTGAGTGTATCTCATACAGTTCCAGGGTGTGTCCAGAGAAGTTATTTTTACAGTAATCAAATGATCAGAAAAGTGAAGATTGAATGTTTCTATTTGTTTATTTGATTTCTATAGCACTCAATGTTACAGCGCCAGTCACTAAAATATTAATATAAATTTATTGACATACTGAAGGTCAAAGTTGAAAGGTCACAAACTTCATGTTTCATAGACAAATTAGTTTGTGGTGGATGTTCAAGACCTGCTTGTATGACTTAGCTTTTTATTGAGTTAATTAGAAGCAAAGCGCTAAAAGGCCATTCTAATTGAATTGATAACCAGCGAAGTAGCAATAATAAAACGGTATATGTAAGGATAATGTGGCATGTTTCTATATATATTTATTTATAAAATGTTTTACCAGGAAGTAATACATTGAGTTACCTCTCGTTTTCAAGTATGTCCTGGGCACAGAGTTATGATGACAAACCCATGGTTACATTAAGTGAACAGGGTTGTACATTATGTATAAAGACATTGCATGAACAGAATATATACAGTATGCCAAGCTGACCGCCTTAATGCTGAATGAATAAAGACGTAGGCTACCCTTTTAATGTTAATATGGAGATCTCCTCTTTGGAGCAAAAAGCTGTGCTGTGTTTTGTTTATTGCATGAAGTGGGTGTTAAATAGCATACCATAGTTTCTTTCATGTAGAGCCAAGCTTGATTATTTAGCCATTGGGCTGTACTCCTGTTAACAGTCCAGTGCTCCCATTGCTAGTGTCATTTAGGTTTTGTCAGCAGCTCTTTGTTCATTCAAAAGGTTTCGCCAATACTTTTTTTTTTTAAATAGCACTGCACTGGAACAGCCTGTTAAATAGGGTCATTAGGTACATGCAGGTCTACTTTGAACCTGCCGAAACCTGCACAAATCCTTTTACTGATGTTTGATACAGTCCATGCAGTATTCAATTACCTTCCTATGACTGATTGCCAAGTATGATTAATTACAAATTAAGTTTCTAGTGTTGGTCGTGGAGCACAGTTATTCCTCCCCCCGCGCAGGTGGTGAATTATTTCCTGGATGTTCTGACCAGTACAAATGTCTCCCATTAAAATGTACAGAAAACGTCAATTAAAAAAGGATGTACAGTATACGCAGTTGTGAAAATGCTAGTGTAGACTAAATTCAATTTGAAGATTATCTAATGAATCAAGTCCAGTTTTTGGACTCTTCCGCTTGCTGGTACTTAGGCTGATTCTTGACAATATAAATTTAATTAGATTTATTTAGGAATACATTGTAGTATTTTCGCAGGGT
Source organism: Ascaphus truei (assembly GCF_040206685.1). Classification (NCBI taxonomy): domain Eukaryota; kingdom Metazoa; phylum Chordata; class Amphibia; order Anura; family Ascaphidae; genus Ascaphus; species Ascaphus truei. The sequence goes on along the minus strand of NC_134492.1, from coordinate 37,005,797 downwards.
TTGCAGTTATGTAAGGTTACGATTTCTCTCCCCTTTTTTAAAGCTCCCAAAATTAAAAGGTACATTTTCTCAGAATTTTTCAGCTTTTATGGATTTGATTTTACTTAATAGAACAACTACAGTAAGTTGTCATCAATTTCTCCACACAGCTGCAGACCAAACAATATCCTGTGGTTTAAAAAAAAAAAAAAAAAAATCAGATCTGTACTACGAGAAAATACTTGTAGCATTTTTAAACAACTCTGAATTACATTTTTAATGTATTATAATGTAATAAGCATTTTTGTTTCTATAGCAACCATTTACAGTGTCACACCTCCTTCCTCTTCTGAAACATCATCATTGTGTGGATTGTATTGATGCACATATTAAAAGGGGGAGAGAAACTGCAGGTTGGATTGCTGCTTTAAGGCAGGGGTGGCCAATATCAGTCCTCAAGGGCCACCATCAGGCCAGGTTTTAGGGATATCCCTTCAGCACAGGTGGCTCAGTCATTCTGGTTGAGCCACTTGTGCTAAATCCGGGATATACTTAACCTGACCTGTTGGTGGCTCTGGACTGGAGTTGTCTGCCTCTGCCTTAGGCTGCGAACCCGCTGCGGCCGGCGGGGCGCGCGGCTGCGGACCACCAGACCCTTGCCGAATGGTCCCTGCCCCCGCTGCCTCCTTCCGGCAGGGCTGACCAAGTACTGTGGTCCGGCAGGGCTGACCAAGTATGCGTCAGCCGGCCGATGCTGCAAGATCCTAGTGATTTTCGGCGCTGACGCGTCACGTGGTACGCAAATCAGCCAATGGTGAGGAGGGAAGGAGCTAGATGGGAGGCGCCTTGGGCGGGGAGCAGGGAAGGAGCTGCGGGTTAAAGTGTGTGTGTGTGTACGGCACCACGATCAAATCCCGCCCGCTCCGGCTCCCTAGGTCTGTGTCTGTTAGCGCCCCGCCTGTCTGCAGTGCGGGCGCGCTGACTCAGGGAGCGGGGCCTTAGCCTTAAGGTATCACGCAACACATAGTTTGCCGCCTTAAGGCTGCGCTTACAGTGCCTGGTGACGGCGACGTCGCGCCAAAACAAATGCATTGAATCCATCGCATGCGCTTTATAGTAGGCGTGACTGAGCGACCAAAAATGTTGTTGTCAGTGCCATTTTGATTTTTTTTGTAGACAGTCGCCACATGTGACTGTCTCTAAACCAATCACAGAGCGCCTATTGCACTCTGCTTTCCCCCTTGGTGACATCACTGGCCTTTCGCCAGCGACGTCGCTCATACTTGAAGTGCAACTTTTGCCAATGGCAACGGTGAAGTCATCGGTTGCGTCGCCGGCACTATAAACGTGGCCTAATTCATATTAGGGCAAAGTTGGGGCATAAGCACTAGTGCTGCAGGGTTTAACATGGACCCTGTTCCCTGGCAACATCACTGGCTGGGCATAAATGGATTTGCAAGTGACCATAATTGGCAGGTGGCAAACTCCTATAGTCTGCCCTGTTTTTGCAGTCCTACTTGTAACATTGCATCTGAACAGTTTGTAGCATTGCCACGCTTACTCCGTATCTCCGTGGGATTTACATCCAGACCTAGTTCTTAGTTTCCTTTGTCCAAAGTAATGCAGGATTCTTGTGGACTACAGAGTTAAGAATTGGAAAACAAGGACTATATTGTGAGATTTCACTGAAACCGTTACTACTTTGCATAAAAGTAGATCTGGCACTGTGTACTTTTATATTTTCTTGTATAAATAGCAAAGGGTTTACAGTAACGAAAGGAGTTGTTCCTATGATATGTTTAATACCAGTAGGACAGGGAGTGAACCGCCATAAAGCTGGAACACTATTTTGATTGCTGCTCGAAATGTGATGCTGATTCAGTAACTGTGAGCTTACTACGGTACTTCAGGTCTGTGGACCATTTTATAGCCCCATCTCACTGTGCACATAAGTTTAAAATGCATCAGACCTGTGGTACCCACGTGTTTACTCTGTAAGGTATATTCAGGACTGAAAAGGAATATGGAGACTGTAAACAAGGGAGAGCTTTTAATTACTTGTTTCTAACTTATTTTCTTAGGTTTTTTTTTTGTTTATGTAAAATAATTTTAATTCCTGACACGAGTGCGTAGAATTGCTATTGTTTCTACAGTTATCAAGTAATTGATCAGGATTGCATACATTTAGTAGAGGAAATGTTTATGCCTTGAAGGGCTTCTGTTTGTTCCTTTTGTGAGCTGGCCAGGTCAATGTGCTTTGGTGGGGGGGAGGGGGGAGGATTCATGGGTTTTGAGCTGTAAACACAATTGGGGATGAGTCAGAGTATATGACAATTTGCCTGGTCAACTTGGACAGGTCATTTATGCATTTGTACTTTAACAGCGTATGTGAAATGTTGACACTTAAATAAAAACTTGGTGTACCAATAACATTATTACAGTGCAGTTTTATGAATGTTGAGATTGCAAGAAACTATTTGCTTTGCCTCCAGATAGGCTTCTGAAAATATTTTTACTTCTCGTACTATTTTAGTGTTAACTCCTTGTGACGGGTGCCCATTGCTGCAATGTCTTTTTAAGTTGACATTCTGTGTTGGCTGATTGAATTTTGAGGCGCACGAAAGACTGACTTCAAAGCAACTGATGTACTTCGAAAACTTTGGGTCTTGTCTTTTGCCTTGGGAAACTCATAGCATGAGTTAATCTTTTTGTTTTTTTTTTTTTTTTTTTTACTATTAAGTCACTGTAAACGGCACAAAGAGTTGGTGTTTGTTAGCCTGAAATCTACATTTTGTCACGTTTCAAAATATCTATATCGGCCCACATTCCCATTTTAATGAGTTGTTCACAAACTACTGTTTTGTGAATATTCCTGTAAGACAGTTTTGTTCTCTTGTAGCCTTCACCTCCCCCTCCAATTTCATCTTTCAAGGGCAGCCCATCATCCCTGGCCTCATCCACTATCTACTGAACTATAGGAATGGGTAGTTTAAAAATAAATAAATACCTTGTGAATGCCAAATCAGCTATGTGACTCTGTGATGTGACCAAACATAAACACAATTGCAGTGGGTTGCTGCCTTGAAGCACAGCCCTTGGCTAGTACTTTTCTATATTTCCACCAAATATCCATTTGAAATGAACAAATATGGCAAATGTACCCATCTGTATGTCGCATACTTCTTTCTCCCCTCCTGTTCCCATGCCTGCAGCCCCTGGAGTTTACTCTTAACTTCAATCACATTAGACCTTTAATAAATCACATCATCTTTATACACTGACTGAGATCAGCAAAGCTTGTTTGAAAGATCTCAACGCATTTCATGAAAGTACCAGTACAAATGTATATCTTCCCTCCCACTAACATGCAAGTGATGGTTAAGACGAGGATAAAGCAAGCAAAAGCTGCAGACCCATTTGCTAGATTGGCTATTTACATTGGGATTATAAATTAGCCTGTACTCAAATGCAGTTAAAATAAACGTGTGGGGCAAATGTTTATATTGAGACTTAAAAACAAAAAGCTGTTGGTTTCTAGACCATTGTACTTAAATGGTGAACACTTTGGAAAGGGAGCTTAAATAAATAGGACAAAAAAAAATAATAAACAAAAAGTCAAGTCAAGAGTAGTCTCCACATCTAGCACTGCAGATAGATCTATCCAGAAGACTGCTAAGTTTTTATTTTGGTTGTTTTTTCTGCACCAGGAATACCCCTGTGATAAAATCTTCATTTAAACGTGTTTTGTTGCCGCCTGTGGTTTATTGAGCATGTCTACATCTGTGACAAAACAAAAATGCAGACTTGGGCTGCGCTTATAGTGCCTGGCGACGCGACGTCGCTCCGAATCCAATACATTGACTCCGTCGCAAGCGCTTATAGTAAGCGCGACGGAGCGACCAAAAATGTGGAAGCCGGGGAAATGTGATTTTTTTTTTCTTTTTTTTTTAAAGTCGCCACATGTGACTGCCTCTAAACCAATCAAATTGCGCGGCCCGCCCATTTTAGTGACGTCACTGGCCTTGTTGCCAGCGACGTCGCTAAAAATCAAATTACAACTTTTGCCAGTGGCGACGGGTGACGTCACTGGTTGCGTCGCCAGCGCCAGCACTATAAGCGTGGCCTTATGCTGGCACATAAATCTACTATAGGTTATTAATTCTCTATTTCTGTCTTAAAGGAGCAATCCCCCCTATCTGACGCCTTTTAAAAAAATAAATTTATTGTACCGTATTGGAACTGGCGGTCCTTTAGAGCCGAACCGCACTATTTTCAACTCTCTTAACCCCACGGTTCTCAAGATAATTTCCGGTGAAGTTACAGGTATTACGTATTGGTTTTTAAGGGGGTTTAAATGGCCATCCAATAGGAAGCTGCAACTAGTGATTGCGGCTTCCTATTGGCAGCTATTTTGTTTCCCTGGTGGGAGATTTTAAACCCGGTACCTTCTCGGGTTACATCTCGGTAACCAGGGGTCTCCAGATCTAAAAAGTGTTTCAGGTTCCCCGGTTCCCATCCAGTAAAAAAAAAAAAAAACATTAGGTAATAAAATAAAATGTACGGCTCTCTAACTGGCACCCCATGAGCCAAATGTGCCACATGAAGGGTTTTGATGTGGCCCTTGGACTCTGCGCCTGCTTATTTCACACTAGTTGCTTGGGTAGTGAGGTGCAGTTTTTCACGCCGAAACTTGTTTGTAAGTTAAGGTCATGTAAATCTATATAGTACAGATGTTATAAATGGTTCCAAGATTTTAAAATATAATAATTTTTGAGTCTTTAAATGTAGCTAAAATGACATTAAAATAAGCTACTCCTAAATGTTTTCTGATCTGGCTCCTTTGGAGAACAAGTTGAAGAGCCGTGGAGTAGGGGGATTGCTGTGTTTAATTTGGTTCCACGTTGGGCCAATGTGAACGAATGGTAGTGATTGGTTTTGATGTGTATTTCTATGACTCAATGTTAGAACAGAAAGTGGGACCGGCTATGTATAGTGTGATTTACTTTCAGATACCTCCACAATTATTTTTTGCAGTGTTTGTAAACAGTGTCTAATCTCTATCATTACATGTGGCATTGGCGGAAATCCAAAGATATTACTACTGCTTGTCACCAGCGATCTCTCCTTGATTCCTGCCTTGGCATCTGGTTTTCAAGAATGTGATTCTTTTTAAAGGCACAGTTCCTCCTAGCATCCATATGAACAGTTAGATGTCTGTGTTAAGGGTACTTTTCCTCCTAGGATGTATTTTTGTTTAATGTTGTGTATTAAGCAGAGGTACTCCAACAGCTGAACCCTGTTAAGTTCAGCCCTGGGGAACCCCTGTTTCCAGATATGCAATATGGTGGCTCTTCATGCTCCCTCGGCATAGGAGCCAATAGGAAGCAGCTAAGTATTCTTATTGGACTGCGTGCCGGAGGATATTTAACAACCAGGAAGTACCAGGCATGTACCTTGGCAAGCAGGGGGTACCCGGAACTGAAATGATAAAACAATGTTTCAGGAAATGCTCTTTTAAGAGGTTTTTTTTTTTTTAAATCAAACTAGAAATATATTTAAATCATTATTAAGAGTTTGTTTAATGTGGTACAATCAAATGCCCCGACGCACATTTTGCCAATGCTTCTGCAGGAGGAGCTGTATATAGTGTGTGTGTGTGTGTGTGTGTGTGTGTGTGTGTGTGTGTGTGTGTGTGTGTGTGTGTGTGTGTGTATATAGATAGGGTTGCAGACCTGTCTAAGACATGCAAATGAACATACAGTAATATTTACAGTTGCTGTGTGTATATGTGTATATGTGTATATATATATATATATATATATATATATATATATATATATATATATATATATATATATATATATATATATATATATATATATATATATATATATATAAAACCAGGTGTCCCACCAAGGAGACAAAAAACAGCACTCAAGGTATATTGCAAAAGTGTATTTGAAAAAAAAAAGCAGGCACATATAAATCCAACGTTTCGGTCCTGTATAGGACCTTCCTCAGGGGTGTGCTGGTCCTATACAGGACCGAAACGTTGGATTTATATGTGCCTGCTTTTTTTCAAATACACTTTTGCAATATACCTTGAGTGCTGTTTTTTGTCTCCTTAGTGGGACACCTGGTTTCCTGTTATTTTTGTTGAACAAGCATCTATTTCTTTGGAGCCTTTGAAGTGTTTCTGTTATCTTTATATATATATATATATATATATATATATATATATATATATATATATATATATGTATATGTATATGTATATATATGTATATGTACGTATGTGTTTGTGTGTACAGATTTAGCCTGTTAAGCTTTTGAAGCAAAGATTCAAAATTCTGAGTGGAAACTTGACTGTGACTACAAATGTTCGTGCTAGTAGAACCCAAGCTGGGCGTTCTGCTCCTTCATGCATCACAAGACAAGAGCTATAAAAAAACATTTCTGCTTAATTCTATTCTTTATTCTAACAGCACAGAGTACTGTATATGCAAATAGAACCTGTAATTGGGCAAATGCAGAAATACCAGTCCCACCTAAAAAGCTATGTGGGTTACAGGAAATGGAAATCCTCTACACATTATACATGTTTGAAGTTTTAGTATTTTAGAGGACTATTTCTCCAATGCTGAAATGCTTGCTATCCCATGTACTGGTCCAATGTTGTGTGGAGAATTAGAGGTATTTCCAGGTTGTGACAGTAAAAGATAAACATCCATTTTGCCCCGCAAATTCTTTTGCTGCATTGTTGTGGCCAAGGGCCAACCGTTCTCCACGCTTGCAGTCTTGAGACATTTCCAGCATTTCACTGGGCTTAGCTGGTTCTTTAAGGTTAAAAAAGGCAATTTAATAAAGTATTGTAACAAGCTTGGAATTTTTATTGAGCTCCTTTCGCAACTTTTAGAAGCGTTCTTTCAACCATTTACTCCTACACCTACCTGAATTTGTTAACGGCCAGATACATAGTCCAAGTAAGAGAGAGAACTTGACGAGGAGCTAGACAAATCTAACTGGCTCAATATTGTAGATACCGGAATAGTACAGTGTTTAGAACACTGGCACACCTATATGCATAATAAATTCTACTCTTCTCTCCCCAATATGTGTTGGAGAGGTTGTGGTTTAAAGAACCAAGGCCCACATATGGTGGCTATGCACCAAAATTGTGTAATTTGGGTAGAGGATCTGCTACCAGATACTTTGTATTTCAGGCAGCTGTATATCAATGGATGTTCTTATTCAGCTTTAGGGTTCTTACGGTTTACTTCGTTAATAATAGATTAGCTACCTTGTTAATCTCTACTTGGAAGACTAGAATAAGAATAAGAATGCGTTCTACTATTAGACATTCATTGTTTTGCATGCCTCTGATTTAATCCTTTCCCCTTTTTCTTTCGCTTCTCCATCTCCCCAATCTATTTTTTCCTGAACAAGTAGGGTTCCCTGTCAACCATCTGAATAATTTTCCAATCATTACTTGTGTTGGTCATCTGATTGTCATGTGTGTTTGAACTTGTGTAGAAATAAAAAAATAATTAAGGTTTGTTCCAAAACAAACATTTTGGACCCTGCATAACGCACACTGTAATAATTACCAAGCAGAGCTGACATTTCATGGAGTTCAAACCTCACTAAAGACTCATTAATCTAAATTACTGGCTAAACGTAGAAACCAAAGAAGAGCGGTAAAGCCACAGAGAATGGGTTTTCAACAGCCTAGCACAGAGGATATCTTGAGTAAGTGATATTCCAAACCCATCAATTAAAGGGAAACCATTTTGGACGTTGGGAAATGTTGCTTCTTGTCAAACGCCTGCTTAGCTCAGGTTGAAGCTTCTTCATCCGGTTGTTTTATGGCTTGGCATTTACTTGAATGGGCCATAAGATGCCATATGGTTGAACACTGCTTAATTTATATTGCACTTGTCTTTTAGGAATCCAAAGACAATAAACAGTAGCTGCAATTGTTTCATTGTATTAGTTAATATTCTGTCGTTAAACTTCTTCAAGCTCTACAGGGAATTATTCTATACATACTGATTATCAGACCAGTCTCCAGTACTGGTGTGTATCTCTCGCAATTTTCCTGAGTTGCACTGATAGTGTTGAAAATGCCCGTTAAATGTTAGTAGTTCCATGCTGCATATGCTTTTAATCAATGTACGTTTCCTGTGAAAATATCTTGGTACACATTGTCCTGCATATTCTGAAAAAGTACAGGTAGACCGGGATCTGTGCAGGATCATATGGAGTAGAAGTGATTCAGAAATTGAGCACACAAACTTGTGCATGCAAGAGATAAACACCCTATAAACACTATACCAACTCCCACTTGCCCTTAAAACTGTACAGTGAAGGTGGTTGAAAATATCAGTGTGGTGTATCATTATTTTTTCCTGTTGCTTTATTTTGAAATGACATAATCCAGATATTGGTGATGTCGGCATTCCTGTATAAATCTGTTGTGGGGGGGGGAGAGAAACATTCCATTGGATTTCATTATGCCCCATGCTTGAAGCCAAAAGGGAATTTCGGTCAAATGCCAAAGAACACAGATAAACAATGTTCTTGAAACTTAGATAATTCAAGCAAAATGTGAACATTTTGGTGGGATTCGTTTTTTTTTTTAAATTGCTTTAATTTGGACTGCTGGACTTATCACACGAGAGATTGATTCTTTTGTAAAGAATTCTTACATGTGTGTACCATGCACTTGTTAACACACAGATTAACTCATTTGTTGCAGGGTTCCTCAAACTAGCATTTTATGTCCAACGCAAAATGGAATTACCTTCAAAACACACACGTTTATATATTGGGCTTTTTTCTGTGATCACACTTTAGTTTAGGGATATTTAATGTTTGTTGTACTGTCCATGTCTGTACATCACCCTGATGAAAGGACCAAAACCTTTTTTTTTGTGTGTGAGTGCTATTTATTTTTCACTCTAACACACTATCAATTGTGATGTGCTGCCTTTTTATTTGCCCTAGGTTTGGGTAATATATGATTTATATATTTATTATGAAGCATGCACTTGCCTAAACAGGCTTTATTATAGCACTGGTGTTACTGCCTTTCTCTTCATACTTGCATGCATACGTGTGTGTGTGTGTGTGTGTGTGTGTGTGTGTGTGTGTACACATAAGCATGCACACGCACCTTCACTAAGGAAGGCAAGATAGATTCGTACAGGACAAAGCAATAGCTTTTCGGTACAGTCGCCTGGCTGCACAAAGCAGCTTGATTTATAACTTAGTTTGGGAATTCGAGAACCTTTATTAATTTAGATCTATTTTTAAGCCTTAGCATGAAGTAGGTCTCTGGTAGTTTACAAGGTGCTTCATGGAATGGAACTAGTGAGGCCTCTACAGTTTCCCAGTGATTACATTTGTGTTTGAACATGCACTGCTGCTTTAATCCCATAATTTGAGTAGTTTCTGTGAGTCGTTTTCTGCATTTGTTTATTAACTTGTGTTAGAAAGTAATATTTCATTTATTTGCCCACATTTACCAGCCCCAATCAACCCAAAATATAAATATATTTTCTAAAATAATATATGTATAAAAGAGCAACACTGCTGCCTGTAACATTTTATATTCCTCCTTTTCACATTTCAATGTGTGAACCACCAGATTCTTTATTTTTTATAACAAGTTTATTGAAGGTTTTTACAAGTTTGGAACAGAAACAAACAGGAGTGCTACAGAAATAAAATGGGTATGGGGGTGGTGGTGGGGGGGCATGGGGATATCCATAAGATCTTCTTTAGTACATTTAGAAAACAAATACATTCCAGGCAGTATAGCAATGTTATACTTTTTCTTGGTTGGTCAATACAAGTAATGCATAGTCTTTCAACCTGTCTTCATCAAAAGACAATAAGGTTGGAGGTTTGCATCTCGTCTGCTATTATACTTCTGCACTCAACCCAGGGAGATCACGTACAAGGTCTTATTTGCAGAGAAAGATCGAGAGACTGGGTCAGGCCCAGGTTTGCCTGTGTGTGATAGCTAAGGTTGCCAGACTCTGGAATTTAAAAGCAAATCAACCGACAGGCTTGTCATTTTTTCCATCTACCTTATGAACCAGATTCTGTTGCAGATTTTGTGGAGTGAGGGAATATCAAGTTGTTTCCATAGGGCTGCTTACTCCGTTTGCGGTTTCTATGTGAGAGATTAGTTTTATTTTCTGCCCTGGGAATATCTTTGAGTGGCCTGTTCAGTAGGAAGAGCCAAGGGTCAAGTGAGAGGTCTTTGTTCATGATCCTTTGTATGCAATATCTTACCGTTTTCTAGAGTTGCTACTCTTGGACAGGACCACCACATGTGAAGAAATTAGACTTGTTCGCCACAGCCCTTGGGGCAAAGGGAATAGTAACCTGGGACAAATTTAAACAATTTTAGGAGAGTATGGTACTATCCCATCATGACCTTGTATGTGACTTCTCCCTAATGGTGGTGCAGATGGAGATCTTGGTCACGGCTTCGAAGATATCCTCCAAGTCAAAACCATCTAGCTCTTCATTAAGGTCACATTCCCATTGGGTCGTATACTTCCATTTTTGTGGGGGACTGTCTGTGGACATGATAAATAGTTGTGAAGTGAGCTTTTGAGTCTGCAGTACCCAGACACAGATTCTCAAAATGTGTCTAAGGCGAGACTGGTTGTGTTTTGTGTAGAACGCTCTTAATTGTAAGCTTTTGATGACTCTAACTCAAGTGCTTGGATCCCCTGGGCACCCGACCCATGTGATTTTGCTTTCATAGAGATCACATAAACCTTGACCTGCCACCGGATGTCAGGAATAAAAGTAGGTCCTGAGTCAGCCACTGCTCCCACACTACAAATGGCGTTACTCTTTAAAGCAGCGTAAATGCCATGTGCGTGACAGTTTCATAACTGAAATCGGGCACTGAAGAGGGTTACCAAATAATACATAAAGAAAACAACATTTTACATGGTTGTAAAGTAAATAGAAGCTAATCCTGCCTCAAAGGTGCAATTCCTCATGGGGCAGGCCATAAATCAACCTCGTCAATAATTTAATGGTACTCTGAATGGCACAAGAATGTAATTAACTTCTCTAAACAAATCTACCATGCTAACAGTATAGATTTGTCTGCTCTCAATATTTTGGAAATTAATTACAAGTTGAATTTCTTATAGGCCGTTGAATGGGGAAGTCTTTATTGATAAAAACTTGCCCATTCATAGGCCCCTAAGAAATTCAACTTTACCAGGTGGGGGTTAGGCGATGTCACATTTATTATTTGATAGCACTTAATCAAGTATTGTCAAAGAATAAAAATGTTACATCACCTAACCCACACCTGGTAATTTGGGGGGGGAAATGAATCGTAAATTTAAAAAACAAAATCTATATTTAAAGGAGACAAATGCTCAAATTGCATCTCTTAATCCCATCAACAATGTATATAAATATCAAAAACAGAGCAGATAGTCTCATGAACTCACAAGACACCAATCCATGTTCAAGAAAACATCTTGACCGTCGATTGTCTTGTGATTTTTCATGTGACTATCTCCTCTGTTTTTGATATTGATCAATCAAGTGTCATCCTTACCCTTCTGTACTCTGCCCTTATCAGAGAGCCAATAAACAAAGTAACTTCAGATGAAAGGGGCGGTCTGAGCAAATCAAACCCCTCCCAAGTCTTCGCTCTCGATATTTACAATCCAACTTTAACGAAAAATTATTTAAAGATACTTATAGGTGCCAGATTCATGGAAGAAGTGCATCAACCACCCTGACGTAACCCATTATACTGGTCACCTTGGTCATAGGACGGATTGCCCCTTTTATGAAGGTAGTGTGTCACAGAAATTGCAAGAATCTTTGTTTGGGAATATGCCGTTTCTATTCACACGAAAAGAAAAGACAACTGAGGATTCCGTTTTGTTTCTGCAACAAAATAAACACAGGATACTTCTACTTCAAATAGTTTTTGTATCTTTTGTGTGGTGTTCTGTTCCCTGTGGAGATCAGCATAGGAGAGTCTCATTGTGACCTGAGTAGGATGTAGATGTTTTGCTGGCCTACCATTTTTTGCTTCCTGGTATTCATTTTAACATGTTTCCCTTGGTGGTTTCCATTTAGTTTTTTTTTGTTTGTTAACATTTGACCACAAACTGCATCAGTTCTATATCTGTACCTTTTTATATATACAGAATGGTGTTTACTGGAAAATACAGGTCTATTTTTAATAAAGTAAGGTGAATACCATAGTTTGTTGTAACGGAATCATTCTTGAAAATTGACTGCTGCACTGTAAACTGAGTTCATGTATACACTATATAACACAGCTGCATACTCCCTGGGGAATACAGACTGAAAACACTGCGTGCTTCCATATCTTCCCATTTATCTGTTACTCGGACTGGCTTCTGACGAAGCAACATGTTGAGAAACGCGCAAGAAGTTGGCACTTTATGTAAGCAATGCCGGTTATGAATCTTTTTTATGTAGGGGAAAAAGGAATATCATTTTTAAGATTGCTTGCATTTTTGCCGATACTTTAAATAGTGGTCTCTTTATAAGCTTAGTAAGTAGATAGCGCGGGTAAAAGCCAAAAAGTATGAAGGTAAGATCCTCAGAAAGTAGATGACTCCAAAGAAGTTTAGGAATATAAAATATAGTAGTAGATGATTTACAGTAAGAGCGAGAAACCAGCTGTCACGTGTGTCTTAGGCTGCGTCCATAGAAGGACAAGCAGCGCTGAGGCGTGCGGACGCTCCGCGCTGAGCCCCTGCATCCTCAATGAGGATGCCTTGAGAGGGGGCTCACGCGAGCGTGCTCAGGCTTTGGAGTTTTCAGCCGAGCGCCAAGCTGTTTTTCAGCGCGCTGTCGGCTGAAAACATCCAATCAGCCTTAAGCAGCGTCAACGTCAAGGCGCCGTGACGTCGGCGCCGTGACATTGACGTCAGTGCGTCGCGGGCGATTGGCCCAGCGACGTCACTGCCCCGCCTCCAACCACCTCCCCCCGGCTCCCTTCGCGCACGCTGGCTCGCCTGCAAGTCCGTGCAATCGCGCTGACTGAAGCAGGCGAGCCTCAGCGTTAGCGCGCATCCGCTCTCCCCACCCCTCTATGGCCCGGGCCTTACATCCAGCTATCCTGCTGACACATTTTACCTCCCTGTAGGGCCCTTACAATGAGCAATATTTCACTAAAAAACCTACACATTACACCTGCACACCTTGCCACCACCAATAATAATTAAATTCTTACCTTTAGGAGTCCTCGGTCCTCTGTGTACTGGAAAAAAATGTAATTAAAACACACAAAAAAACAATGTAGCAAAATGTGTCTGAAAAAGCAGTATATCGCTTCAAAAAGGTACTAGGTTCAGTTAGAGCTTAAAGATGTCTTTTTAGATGTAATATACATAAAGGGGTACAGTGCTTGTTTACATAAATGAGAAGGTTACAAAGATATAATAGATGGATAGATAAATGCTGACCGTTTCAGAAAATAATGGAATCTGAATATGTTGCTACATAATTAGATGCCTCCAACGAGGTCGTGCAGTTGAAGTTGTGAGAATGCATGTGTTTATTAGATTAAAAAACCCTCTTCGTTGAATTCTTGTTTAGATATCATAGTACATGTTTTTTTCCCCTCAAACTTTGCAATGGGACCAAAATATGCCCACCCTCCTGGTCATCTCCTATTCAACTCGCCCATCTCTGGTGACATTCATGGCTGGAAGAGAAAATGAATCTGAGAGTATGAACTACCATATAACTTTCTCCCCACAAACCCCAGAATAATTCTACCTGTATTAATGTGTTCACATGATTCTCCCACAGGATGCCACTTTTGCCAACACAATTTCTACTTTTGTATGAGTAACCAGATATCGGAGAGATACACACAGATATTCTTTCTTGTTTAGTATTGGTGCATTGCCCTGTGTTTGCCTGCTATCATGCCATATTTTTCATCCTTGTGAATTATATCAGATTTTAATTATATTTTGTAAATTTGTGGGGAAATGAATCGTGCCTGTGCCACCTTTTTTGTGCTTGGCCACAGAGGTTTTACAATGGCGTTTGACGATAGTGTCATGCCCGGTCAATCTCTGGTCCATCTGTATACTCTTCTTGTTAACGCACTGTAAACATGGTTGATGTTCAATTGTTTCATTGCCCCACAAACCCCGACCAGGCTACTCTTTGATAACCTCCCCAGGAATACAGCAAAATAAGTATTTAAAAATGTTTCATTAAACCCTGCAGTTTCTGTATGGTCAATACAACTGAACAGAAAAAGGCATTAACGGGACACCAGCCCTTGTTATGTTTTTTTCCCCCATTCATTTAAAAATCACACATGCATATTTTTGCTTGAGTCCCTTATTTTGTTATAGTTTGGACCACTATACTTTGCTTGTTCTTCCATGTTGGTTTTGTGTTGACTGCCCCACCTTCTTTACCATGCACTCAGGCAAACTGTAATATGTTGCCCCTTTTGTATCGTCTCGGGTCTGTGGATGGGATTTGGTGCACAAATATTTTGCGTGGTAGTTTGGCTTTCATTCTCTATTTGAAAAGCTTGTAAGTGTGTCAATTTAAACATACATTTGAGAACTGGTTCCCTCCCAAGCTTTAAAATCTGCTTTAAAAGTAACACATTTTTGTTGTTAATCATTGAGCCTCAAACAGATTAGGAAGCACTGCAAGCCCCTATGGTACTGAAGGGGTTATAACATCTTGTGCCTATAGAACTGCAATTTCCCTTTTTATTCGTTTAAAAAATAAAAGCAGAGAAAATCTCTTCAGACTGCACTTGTATTTTTCCCTATAAATTAAAGTCTGATTTATACATTTAGTTATTAGCAAGTAACTTGCATTCCTTCACAACAGAAGCTAAGCTGAGTTTCTCTTGGATAAAGCAGCTTGTGTGTAATGGATACATTAAATCGGGGTAAGAATGCAGAGAATTCCTCTGTACAGTGCAATAAAGTGCCTGTTGTGGGAATCAGCGTTGCTGTGAGTGCCTGTGTGGGTCTGTCTTGCAACGATGACGTTGAGGTTGGATTCAGCTGTGACAGAGGACGCTCTGTAAATAATAACACTGTGTGAGAATGAGAGGCAGGATTCGGCTCATGGGAAGCCAGGATTGACGGACTGATTATGCCGTGCCTTGTGCATTGCTTTGTCACTGCTGTATAAAGACTTCTGTTCAGCCACTTTCTCAATACGTGCAAATCAGTCTACACCCTCCATACTAAGGAGAATGCCATGGAAACGCAAAGCTATTACAAGTATCTTACAGCTCCTTGCCATAGAAGTGGTCTTAACTAATTAAAGATAGCAGCATCTAGAGTGTAAGCTCTTCAGAAAGCCTTTTTGTCTTGTAACTTTGTTTGTCAAAGAACAGCCAAGCTTGCAAAAATACTCCATACAACTCTTGCAAATCCACATACCTTAGGCTACAATATTATGTATCTGATTATTTTTTTCTCCCCTGTTAGACTGGTCCTTGTGTAACATGCTCTGTTTTTTCTTTTTCTTTGTGTCTGTGTACACTACACACTTAACTTGTTCCTTGCACTCACGCTTCCTCTAGGTCAGCGGTACTGAAACTTGTTTGCACTTAGCCACTGACCTCATTCCGTAGTGTGACCAGCTGAATTTATTTAGAAATATCAAAGTACATAAAAGGGTCACCTTATTATTTTTCTATAAAATAATTTCAGTGCAAGGCAAGTGATTTTAAAATTTTAAGCCAGTAGCAATTTTCAAATCTGAGACGTTCCTTTCAAAAGGAATTTTTTTCTTCTCAATTGGCTTCTGCTGCAATTTGATCGCGCTGTAGGCCTTCGATTACACTGTAGACTTCATAGTTCTATTATCACATTTCAGTTGGCTGCATCGGTGTTCTGAAATATTCCTGTAATACACAGAACTGACCTGCACTGCAGGGGCGTATAGTGGTACGTGCTGGACCTACAGATATTTCGCACACTCACTATGGATTTTTATGTTTTAATATGTACAAATGGCAATCTAAAAAGGTCTCCTGCTGAGCTCCTGGGTTACAAGCGGGACTGCTGAGCAAAATGTGTTTATTGTGGAGAGAAGGCAACTCTCTTAAACTCCCCCCCCAATGCGTTCAAATGGTGTTGTATAGAAACAGCTTTCTGGGCCCCATTAATTCCTCCTCAACAGTCTCTTCTAGGACCAAAATGAAACCATGACAGGGACACATATATGAGCTAAATATCTGTGCTCACACTTTTTTTTTTTGTGTGTGTGTTGAAAGCTGGGGAAGGGGGTTCACAAGCTTTCAGACCTTCGTTTCGTGTGCTACCACATTTTGAGTACACCTGCATTTGACAAATGTTCTAAAGCAGGTAGTGGTCCACACCAGTACTCAAGTGCCACCAACAGGTCAGGTTAGAAGGCTATCCCTGCTTCAGCACAGGTGGCTCAATCACTGGCTCCGTCAACGACTAGCCTTAAATCCTGACCTGTTGGTGACCCTTGAGGACTGAAGTTGGCCACCCCTGTTCTAAAGCATGTTGTAGTAAGCCTAACCGTTATGTGCCTTGAGTACTATACATGATGGAATCACTGGATGCCTGCAACCATGGATTGTGTTTGGATTCAATGGGCCTAATTAATTAGAGCTGCAATCCCATATAGCCAGACAGAAAACCTTTTTGTAAAGAGTTTACCAGTGCAACTGGCTTCCCGAAAAAAATCTAACCATGCTAATAGCCGATTTGTGGCTGCTTTGATTATTGTGGGAATAAATGACCACTTGAATTTTGTTAGGGGCCTCTCAATAGGTAAGTTTTTTTTGTCAATCACTTGTTTTCTTTCCCCTTATTGTTTATCAGATGGTCAGTGATAAGGGAGTGGGTGAGGGCTCTGGCTGTACAAGCATTTGCTGAGCACGTCATGACATGAGAAAAAAAAGGAGCAGCCAGACAAACGTTGCTCACCATGTTTACAAACTAACTTAAAAAATAAATAAAAATACTTCTAGTAGGCTGCAAAATAACGGCCTTGCATTTTTCAATGGCAGATCTATGATGGTAACTTCCAGTTCATATTTTGTGGCCAAGTCTGTCATGACCGGCCAAACAAATGCTTGACTACGACTCCAGGTTCCTGCAAGACGGCAACTTTTAGTCCAGCAGAAGCTCAGCTGTGATTGATCGGTCACTGACGCTGTCAGAATTTGCCCGACCCATATCGTGGGACACAGTGTTACTCTTCCACACCACACAAAGTGCCCAATGAAAGTGTGTGTGTGTGTGTGTGTGTGTGTGTGTGTGTGTGTACTCAGTGTTTATAGGTGTGAGATTTGGGTAAAAAAAAAAATCATCAACCAGCCACATCTAACCCTGATACAGTACACTTTTTGGTCCTAGAAAGAATTGCCCCTTTAAGATAAAACATTGCCGACTGCAACGAGATCCCAGGAAAACTGCCACTTCAATGATCGCTCTGAGATTGGGCCTCCCTCATTAAGCTGCGATACTGCCAATGTGAGAGAACATCTTGCTGTTTGGTTGTTGAGCCATGCTGCTTCGTTTGTTAAAGCAGCAACCCCCCCCCCACCCCTTGAAGCCTACACGACTTTAACTCGTATAATGTTCGTTTCTTGCCCCCTTAGCGTGTCCTGCATTTAAAAAAATATATAAGTTTTTGGAGTGTTGGAAATGATTTTCTAGTTTCCAAGGTTACTATGGTGACATTTAAACTCCACTGGGCTCTGGGGAGACCTCCATTTTAACTTATCCGGACACTTCATATTTCAGACACATCTAACAGGAGAATCGGATTAAAAGAACACGGTTTGGAAAGGGCAAGAGTAGATCGTTTCATTAGAATGCAAAAAAAGTCGCTCAGCACGGTAGCTGCAATGTACTGCATTTAATCATCCAGAACACCTTCCAGACTGAGTGTGCAAAAAGGCTAAGAAATAAACACTTATTTGCTGCAGTCGCTTTGAAATACTGCATGTCTCTTCTGTCTCTTCTGTCTCTAAATGTTTGCCTTAATTTGTAATTAGATGGTGCCTTGTGGCTGTTTCTTTTGTACAACTATCGCAGTGTTAAACATTTGTACCAAAAGCTTGTTAGTAATATTTACCCGTGGCAGTGATGCATGAGCCGTGTTCTGCTTCCCATAGTTGCTGTATAAACAGTGGTGTGAGCTGAGGCTACAATCGCCATATCCTCCTCCTTGGAAAGCACTAGTTTTTAGAAAGTGCTTTAAAATGTATTTTCTTTGTCCTCCTCGCATGCTTCACTGTCATTCTACCATCAATATTCAACTTCAGAAAAGCTAGTACAGCTCAACCCTGTTATAATGCGATCCGTTAAAACGCGAATCCACTTAAAATGCGATGCAAGCGTGGCTCCCAATTTTTGTATTTATGAATACTTTGCAATACGATTATTGGGATCTTAAATACTTTATTGTACAATGCATACAATTGTATATTATTTCTAACGCGATCCGCTTATAGCGGAATGTGACTCTTTGGACCCCAAGCACAGCATTGCAAGTGATGATGTCACGGCTTCCTCTTGGCTCGCAAAACGTGGGCCATTTAATGCCACCATTATGTTGGCCATACAGCCCCATTGGAGCGGCTACATCAATGAAGTAGCGGCACCTCACGGAGGTAAGTATCCGCGCAGAGACGTTTCTGGTGCGTCGGAGCTACGTGCGTGCGGGACATTTGAACATGGGTGCGTGGGTCATCAGGATGGTCCCATGAAAATCTTTTATATTTATTTTTTATTTAAAACTTCCTAAATTGTTTTTTTTTGTGGTCGTAGGGAAAATTAAAGGCCAACAAAACAAAACTACTCTGGGCATTCATATGTAATATGTTTTTTATCACGCTTTTAGAAATTGAATCACAACTTTAATAAAGATTACAGGGTTTATGTATCAAGGTAAGTGATGCAATTCTGGGGCAAAAAAAATATGCACTAGATGTGAGTGATGCGTCTTCATTTTCCAATTGGATTTTTTTTCTCGGCGTACGGTGCAGTCTTTTGTGCCACATTTGCACCACTTTTGTCTATACGCAGACCCCCAAATGACTAACTTTCTATACATAGTTACATAGTAGTAGATGAGGTTAATAAAAGACATCCATCAAGTTCAACCTTGCTAATTTTAGACTGATGCAACCCCAGTGAAATATCTAATTATAAGCGGAAAATTAAATTCCTTCCCTGTTCCAAATATTGGCAATCACATTACTCCCTGGATCAACATCCTTCCCATCTTTACTTATTTGTTATACCACTGTATACCTTTCCTTTCTAAAGATGCTCAACGTTTTTTTTTTTTGTTTTAACAGATCTGTTGTATCTGCCATCACAGTTTCCATGGGTAATGCATTGCACATTGTAACTGAGAGAACAATACTTTGCATGCTCTGCTCACACCATGGGGTTAACTTAGCCAGCCCATATAATCACTTTGTTCTATATTAAATCGCTTTATTGTGAAACCCTCCTTTAATAACTTTTTTTTGGAAAAAATATGGTGTGCTAAACATTTTATCCATTAGCTCAGGATAATCAGCAACTGTGATTTCCTAAACGTAAAACCGCACCTCCACCCTGATTACCTACATTTTGCCGCGGTGCCATTTTCACGGTATGTATTGTATGTTCTGTGCTGTGATTTTTGTAGTTCAAACCTCAAAGTATAAACCGTGTACAGATCCCTACCATTATCAAATAGGAGTACGTTATTACATGGCTTAGTGCTTGTGTTTTATTGCCACTCTAGTTTAGCAACACAGGACTGCCGTGTAAACCATCTAAGAATGGTCTTGAACAGGGGTTTTAACTTCTGTCCTCAAGGGCCACAGTCAGTTTTTAGGATATCCCCGCTTCAGCACAGGTGGCTCAGTTGAAGACTAAGCCATTGATTGAACCACCTGTCCTGAAGCGGGGATATCCTGAAAACCTGACCTGTTGGTAGCCCTTGAGGACTGGAGTTGCCCGCCCCTGGTCTTGAAGCTGCTTGAGACGTCACTTAGTTTGCTCTGAGTCTAATGAAGCTTGGGAATAATTTCATTTGAGCTGGGCATCAGCATTCAATCATCATTGTCGTTAAACAAATAGATTAAAAAAGTGGTTTTCCATCTGCTTTGTTTAAAAAAAAAAAAAAAAAAAAAAAGTCTCTAGCAAACCGTGGGCACAGTTATACATTTTTAACTTTTATGCCAGATGCACAGTAAATAAAAATGCCACGTGTGAGCATATTAGCATGTCTTTTCCAAGAGCTCTGCAGGGCCTTTCACCATTATCGCTTGGGATACAATGCAGCCAGGGATTCTGGGTAATGACATGCAAATGATCAGTGTGTCACTCCTTTACTTATCCATTTTAACATGGACCCCTATAAGCTTATGCCTGCCCTATTACAAAGCTTTTCAGCACAGCATGGGTTAAATAAGTGTATAGTTACTAAACCTACTGATTGACAGCTGCTTAGACCTTTTGGGTGTCATCAGTGTGAGGTTGATTTGCTGGCTGTGCATCTGAAGCTGGTACGTGGGTGTAACCAGACATTAAAAACCAGATGAAAGAATACATGTTCCCTAAAAGGTACAAAACGGTGAGTACCTAATATTTAATAGGTTCAATGTAAGCGATTAATGCTTCTAAAAATACTTGTACTCCTTTTTAAAGAATGTTGCTATCTTTTAGTGTCCTTGGTAACCAGGTTCTTTGTGAAGTTTTTACAACAGTTGTTACCACGAGAGATAAGAACAAAAGTCTTGCCCAAAATCTATATGAACTGTTCTGTTTTTTTTTCCTCTTGGTAAATTTCATTTCACAGGAATAAAATAAGTAACATATTAACTTTTGAGAGTGGTTTGATTTTTTTTTTTTTTTGTGAGGAAGGGAATTAGTGATAATTTGTTGACCCCTGGAGTGACCTGCTGACATACAACATACCTCGTGAGTGCCGGCCTGGGGGCCGTGAAGACGTACACACAGTGACTTCTTGCATGTTTTCTAGGCTAGATCATTATGGGATTGCTCCATGCGATCTGCACGGAAGAGGGGGTTCAGAGATCACAGAATCTGGACTTCCTACGGGGGGGAGGGGGGCGCAGCTGTGGGGTACTCAAGAGGTTAATATAAGGGCAGCTAAACCGTTAAAGCAGCAGTTTATTCAAAGTCTTGTTTAATTTGTTTAATCAGTTGTGTAGCACAGTATTAGATAATACTTAATGCATTTTTTCCCGTTTATGCCCCTTTTTAGTGTTTGTTTTTCATGTATTAAGCTTAACATGTCCAAAACAGAAGTAATATTAATTTCCTCTTCCACTGGTACCACTACACCCACACTCGCCCTCTGTGAATAACACCACAATCGCATCAACAACTCAAGCCTGCTGCGAAGGGGTCATCTTTGACTCTTTCCTTCATTCCTCACATTCAGTTCCTCACAAAGTCCTGCCATTTCCACCTTTGAAATATCACCAAGATACGTCCTTTACTCGCTCATGATGCAACCAAAATCCTAATCCACTCACTCATCATTTTATTTTTTTTAAATTCTAACGCACTCCTCGCCAAGAAACTCTATTAGAGCACATACTCACCTCAACTACTGTTACTTTCTCTTTGTTGGCATTTCCCTCGTCTGCCTGTCCCATATCCAATTCATCCATCCAAAATTCTGATGCCAGACTCGTCTACCTCACTCACTGCTCCACTTCTACTGCTCCACTACGCATATCCCTACACCAGCTTCCCATATCCTGTACCTCACTCACTGCTCCACTTCTACTGCTCCACTACGCATATCCCTACATTGGCTTCCCATATCCTGTACCTCACTCACTGCTCCACTTCTACTGCTCCACTACGCATATCCCTACATTGGCTTCCCATAGCCTCTAGAATTCAATTTAAAACTAGTAATGACTTACAAAGGCCTCAACAACACTGCCCCCCCTTACATCTCAGCCCTCAACCACAAATACATAAACGCCCCCTATGTTCTGCACACACGGCCTCTTCTCCCACCTTATTACCTCCCCTCACTCCTGCCTGCAAGACTTCTCCCGTGCTACCCCCTCTCTCTGTTCCCTACCATGCACTCAGACTCTCCCCCAGCTTTCAGATACAGGCGGGCCCCGCTAATACTGTGGGTTCCGCTCTAATGAACCGATGGAAAGCGGAACCAGCGATTTTTTGGCATTTCCCCCTTCTGTGCGACCTCCATTCTGCGCATGCGCAAGCTCGGCAGCCCCCGTTCTGCACATGCGCAGACATGGCGGCCCCCTTCTCGGTTCCGCTGTATGAGCGGGCCGCCAAAAAGCGGGGCCTCGGGGGGGAGGGAGGGGGGGGGAGGGAAACCACTGAGACTGCTTCAATGAGCCCCAGGGTTCCACAGAACCCTGGTTGGGAATCACTGCTGTAAGCCGTCACGAGCAGGGTCCTCATTACCTCTGTCTGTGTGTGTGCATGTCCGCCCTCACTTGTATGTAACTGTCGTATACATTATTCTGTACCTCATTGTACCGCGCTAAGGAATATGTTGGAGCTTTACACATAAATGAGTTTCATGAGTTTCCTTGAGTTGCTATAGAAACTATTTAGGATGCCACACCACTTCCTCTTTGGAAATAGGCAGCCATATTGGACGTCTTGGGAAGCAGGATCTTGGTGATCAATCACGTGAGAATGGAGCAATCGGCAGCTTAGATGATTGCATTGCCATAAAGGCAAGAAATGGCGGCATTTATTGAAACAACAAAAAACGGGCAAGAGGTAATGCCCCTTTTAAAGTATTTTGGCCCTATTTCACCTAGTGTGGCAGTGAGCGATTTTGAAAGTATTAATCGCGTGTGCGTGTGCGTGTGTGCGTGTGTGTTTCACTTGCTGTATAAAAAACAACAGGTTCTGTGGTATAATCACTTGGCAGACCAGCGGTATATATGAGACCGGATTAAGAGACGTTTTACAGATGATGCAGATCCTAATGAACAGAATAGGAAATGTTTTTCTTTTCTTGCTAGATATCCATTCCCTCCCCGTCCACAACAAAAAGTATAGTTTACACAAAACAAACTTCGAAAATATAAACTTTCTTTTATGTTGTTTTTTTTTTCTAAACAAAAAAGGTCTGGAGCCATAAACCCACATTTTATATTTTAAATATTGTTTCTGACGGAGTCAGAAAATTGACTGCATGAAGTACACCAAGATTCAGTCCCTTAAAGAGGTAGTCCGCGTGGCACTTTAATATATGCAGCCTTTAATTACCTTTTATTGAAAACTAATTAATTACCTAACCTGACGATTCTTTCATTCTCCCATGATCGATCAGCAAAGAGCCTGCATCCCAGGGTTCTCTAAATGGCTGCCTTTCAGTTTGAATGAATCCTTCAGTCAGTGCAATTTAGCAGCTACAGTGTATCCTTATATGACTAAGGTAACATTATCTAATGTTACAGTTTGCAGCTAAAACTGCTGGGAATATTGGCAACAAATTATCCCAAACAGGAAAGTGTTGCAAATATCTTGGACTGCTGGGGAGGTGTGTTTAAACCTGCTATAGGCTGAGGACCTGCTGCGAACGGCCGCACGCGCAGGCCACCAGCCCCTTACCTCCTGCCTGTCTGTGCCCGCTGCCTCCTTCCGACGAGGCTCACTATGCGCTGTGACGTGTCAGCCGGCAGGAGATGCAAGAGGATTGCGATCCCGAGCGGTGACGTGTCACGTGGTGCGGTGGTGAGCCTATCAGTGCTGGAGTGAACTTCCCCCACCTGCAAAAGGTGTGTGTGTGTCGGACCGGACGCTCAGCTCAAACCACGCCCCCCGCTCCCTACAGACCGCAGGTAGCGGTCAATTGCCTCTCAGCGAGCCTCCTGCATGCAGTGCGGGCGCGCTGACTGAGGCAGCGGGGCCTCGGCCATAGAGATCAAAGGAGGCTCAGTATATTAACTAATTAAAAATGGCATCGAGTTGAATTTAAAAAACCTAAAAAATGTAGTAAGTATTATCTAATACTACAGAACTGATTTTATTTAGAAAACACATTCAGGGCATTGCATGGATTTGCTCCTTTAATGCAGTGCGGTCACATTTGTAACTCCTATTCAGTGCTGGTTATATTAACTAAATACGCGCTTTATCATATACAGTAAATGATATTCTATGCCAGTGTATACAATATATTCCCCTTTGTTTTGTGCAGTTGGATGCTTGCTTAACTCGCACTGTCTGGACACGCTGTTAACATTTCCAACTGAGAACTAGACAAAGTAGCTGCTGTCGTGTTTATTGCTAGTGAGCTGCTGAATGGAGATGTCTTTTTACACTGGAACAAAACATTTGCTAAACATTTAAAACAAAAGTATATAGTCTTTTATATTAAGTTCAAGTTTTATCACTAATTTGTTCAGAATGATTTAAAGGTCTACTGCTTGGTCTGAGGAAAGAGTTGAACTCCAACAGGGACCATGAGGCGTTGTGTAATGGCAGTTTTTGGTGTTGTCCGCAACCACTGCTCTCAGCTGCACACACTTTCAGTTGTGTTTATTTTATGCTGCTGAAGGGCCTGAGGAAATGCAGTAGGGCACCGGTGCGCAAACTGGGGGGGAGGGGGGTGGGCACAAGATTTAGTGGGGGCGCAGGCAGCGTGCGGCGAAACCTGGGGGCGGGCAGAGCTGTGCACGGGCGGCCAAAAGCTCTGTGCTGCTTCTCTGTGCTGTGGCTAGCTGCGGGGGGCGGGGCCTTACTGCGGGGGCAGGGCTTTCCTTCCCTGCACACAGACATCTCCTCCTCCTGTGTTACCCGTCCCAGTTTGCAGCAGCATGGGGGACAGGAGCATGCTTACAGTAGTACTTCCTCCCCCAGGTGATAGTGTGTGACTTACGGTTGTAATATGCGTGTCTGTTGTGATATGATATGAGCGTGTTGTGATATGATGTGAGTGTATTGTGATATGGTGTGTGTGTGTGTGTGTGTGTGTGTGTGTGTGTGTGTGTGTGTGTGTGTTGTCGGTTGTGAATGAATGCAGAGGTGCGCAAACTGGGGGGCGTACGCTCTCCAAAGCTTGCGCTTGGGGAGACAAACAAAATTGACTTAGAACGCGCTCGGCAGCAGTCAATGCACACACACAAATATAGCCCCAATCCACACCCCCCCCTTCCTGCTCGTGCTTGCAAAATTATGCAGGACACCTTGTGTTCATGCTTGGAGAGTTGGTGATGTCACCGCTCTCAGCGGCAGCGTGGACGCAGCCT
Organism: Ascaphus truei; assembly: GCF_040206685.1. Classification (NCBI taxonomy): domain Eukaryota; kingdom Metazoa; phylum Chordata; class Amphibia; order Anura; family Ascaphidae; genus Ascaphus; species Ascaphus truei. The sequence continues at coordinate 36,980,524 of NC_134492.1, read as the reverse complement.
AATTTTGCAAGCGCGAGCTGTTTAAATAAGTATTTAGACATTATTTGTATTTACATTGTATACCGTTTAATAAAGGTTTTTTTTTCAGGTGATTTTGATTACATCAGGCAGGGGGGGCCCGAGAAATTTCATGGATAAAAAGGGGGGCTCGGCATAAAAAGTTTGCTCACCCCTGCAGTAGGGGTTGGTAGCTTTGTTTCTGAGAGCGCTGATAATATATCCTGGATCTTTGATCTCTTTAAAAAAAAAAAAAAAAAAAAGCAAGCGGTCTGTATTGCTTTATTACTTTAAAGAATTCATACATTTCTTTTCTTTTTGTCTGATTCTTCTGGCAGACACGATACCTTTTTACATTAATCTACTTGATCTCTTCATAGCCTTCATGAGCTAAATGTGTCTTTTCTCTATGATCTATTGTAAAACTATCTAACTCAGGGAGATGTTTTGTTTAATATTTGTCTTGTTCTAGTTTCATTCTACAGTATTTTAAATGAATGGAAGCAGGTTTGCAAATAGAAAATGTGTAGGTATTTTGCTCCAGATTGAAGCCATAAATGTCCACTAGGTGGTGATCTCGCCTCACATAAGGACTTTTCAGAATTGGTAGGGTTGCACAACAGGATTTTTGATGCAATTGTAACTAAATCTACTTCTAGTATCTAGGTTGATTGGATGATGTTGACCAGGAAAAAGGTTTATAGACAGTTCACACGAAGGACCAACATTTGTATCAACTGTAGGAGATTTTATGGAGGTTGTCTCTTTCAGTGCATATTTATCTGCCTTTTCATAATGACCAGTCTATTAAGACCGTTCTCCCTCCATTAGAGCGGATAGGAGCACCTTTTTCAGGTGCAGTAGTGTTAGGACTTGTTAGAGGGGATATGTATGCGTCATTCGCAAGCTTAAAATGCTTTGGCCAAAGAATTTAACTAAATGACCCTCACTTATGAAAAGAAAAACAGCTAAGTATTTAACTATATAATTTGTCATATTGGATGTAGCACTGAGGCTTTTTGTCTTTTGTTGTATTACTTGAGGTCACAATTTCTGTGTGTGTCTGTGTGTGTGTGTCTGTGTGTGTCTGTGTGTGTTAGTTAGAAGTTCTGAGGCACATAATGACTTCTAGTTGGTGGTTGTTGAAAGACAACTATCACCAAATGTTAAGTTTGGCAACCTTGCAGCCCTCGTATAACCTATAACAATAAGACTGCAGATATATCCCAGTTTGATTCATCTGTCTGTTAAATAAAGGATGCTGCTTGCGTGGAGATGAGATGATCCGTACCGTTGCAGCGCATATTGAGGAGGAGGTGAGCACTAAATGGTGCGGGAAGGATGGAACTCATGAACGGCCAGTTGAGCAATATTGCTCTAACAGCTACTGCTTCTGAGGTAAGGAGCATCCACGAGTCGCCTCGCACTGTGAAGAACAAGCACATTCAGGATGTAGATGTGAAGTGCAGCGGCTATTATAGTCACCTTTGGATGTCATATGTACTGTATTTGCATTTAACACCTGTAAAACTTCTTGTGTAAAATAGTTTATTTTCCCTTTTTTTTTTTTTTTTTTTTTTTGTTGGGGTTCGTTTTAATACAAATGTATTTGGTAATTCTTATTCTTCCTCGTTATCTCTTTAAACTAATAATGCTGCCATTGCTGGCCAAACAAAACAAAAAAGTGTAAAGGCCGGATCAACAATCTCACTGCATCTACAGCAGTTTACAAACAGTCTTACCGCAAGAGATTAGGTAAGCATTGTAAAAACACTCCCAAGATTTTGGTTACGATGAAGAAATGGTCTATAAAATATATTGAAAATACTTCTTATACCAGCTTAGCAATGTGCATCGTGGTTTATTACATGCTATGTACCCACAGTAATAGCCCAGAGGAAAGTCCATTTAGCGGATAGTATTTTTTGGGTTGGTGAAGACCATCTTCCCTCGTAGTCTCTCACGCGGAGAATTAAAAGCCTCCAGTCTGGCCTTCGTTTTCATATTTTTTTTTATTTCGTTCAAATTAGATCAATAAAAGCTATACTTTTTTTTTTGCTTCACCATGTCCTATATTCTCCAGAGAAATGCTGGCAATTAAAACTAATTTTGCCCGCTCTTGTGCATTGTCATTTATGTACAGTATGATCCCTTTACTTGTAATCTGTAGGATTAGAAATTGAGTTTGATTTTGGTACGTAAACAGATGTGTAACCGAAATCTCAAATCTTAAACTCTATACACATGAACAAAACACTTGTGAAGTGTGGAAAGCTTTTTATAGGCAGAATCCACTCTCTAAGTATCCTCACCTAATAAGAAGATCCAATCTAAATGTAGCCCTTCCATGATGTAGAATGAAGAAAGTAATTAAGTTAAATATTTTGTGGAACGTCAATTCACTCGTCAATTAAGAGTACAAGAAATATGCCCAACTGGCATGTCAACTGTATCTGATGTCATGGCAATCATTTATTTTTTTTAATGGGCAAAACTACTGTAAGTGGTATGAGGCAAAGTAAGACGAAAGCAACACACACCTGAGAAATACTGGGGAGCAGCAATGTTCCCCAGATGTGATGGTAATGTATGAACAAGGAACCAAACCATTTATATTTATCATTTGTCATTTTCAAGATTTAGGTTGGATATGTTTCCTCTTGCAGACGTCCCATCCCCTTCCTGATTTGCTCTTGACCCTCAGCGTACGATGCAAAACTTACTTTATCGGCCTCCCTTCTTTGTCATAATTTGTCAGTAATAGTGATGTACAGAGCACCAGGTAATTATGCGGTACCTGGCGCTTTTTCAGCTACCCGGACATTACCCGGACCCGGCAACAGGGGGCTGGGCCGTCACAGAGTAGGAACCGATGCCGAGTAATGTCAGAGTAGCTGAAAATACATCATCACTTACCTGCAGCCGGCGACAGAAGGCGAGGAAGACCGCGGCGACATCCGGGAGCAGCAGCAGAGGTCCTGGTGGCAGTGGCAGCAACAGAAGTCCATGTTAACCCGGCGGGAGCAGCAGGAATGCAGCACACAGCTGATACCAGTGTGAGCCGGGGAAGCATGTGACCGGAGCAGGAGCGTTCCTATTGGACAGCAGGGGAGGAGCCGGCGGAACCCACACTGCTGCCGCTGCCACCGCCACCAGGACCTCTGCTGCTGCTGCTCACAGATGTCGCTGCCGTCTTGGTCATCCTGCTGGTAAGTGCCAACTGGGTACCCTGCCGGGTTAAATTATTGATTTTTACCCAGGTACCCGTTACCCGGTTTTCAAAATAATTAGGACCCGGTACAACACTAGTCAGTAACTCTCAATCTATTTTCTCTTAAAGCAGCAGAACATGGGGACCCTTATGTTTGTTCAGTGAGTTTGAAGCAGGAGGTCACCGCATTAATTTCAGCTCTGTATACCACCTACTGTACTTCCTGAAGGAAATGCCGGTAGCAGCTCCGGTTTGGCTGTGTGGCGCTATCAAAACAGCGAATTTAAATGTCCCGCAGATCAATAGGAAGCTGTGACTTACCTTGCGGCTTCCTACGTGCCCGGGACATTTAAACCCAAGTATCTCCGAAAGCCGTGGGTTCCCAGAGCTGAAATCCACATGGTTCAGCTGCAGGGACCCCCTGCTTCCAACCTAGAGGAGGTGGAGACATTGGTTTTGGGAGCATAATCTAATTTAAGACTCTTCTGAATGGAGAGGTGATTCCTCACACATTGCAGAGAAGCATTTGGCCTGTAGTAAATGTGTGTTAGGGATGAGGATGTTAAAGTACTTTCAATATCGAGGTTTTATTAATTTACAGATCGGCTTGCTCCAATTATTTGCTGTTTTTCTGGTGGTTTGATGCCTATCCTGGTGTTTTTTTGTATCTTTTGACAGAAGAGCAGCAGCTCCGAGTCCTTAAGCGACAAGGGCTCCGCTGAGCTGAAGAAAAGCTTTGATGCCGTTGTGTTTGACGTTCTCATGGTCACTCCAGAGGAATATGCTGTAAGTTATTCTTGTCACTCTGTTACCGACACGGAGCGTCTCGGTTTGAATCCATCCATAAAAGACACTTTGTTTTGGCACTATTGCACATCATTCAGAATGTTAAAACCTCTCAAACATTGTATTTGTATTATGTTCATAACGATCATCCGGTTATGGAAATGTTGGGCTGCTCAATCAAATAATACATCCTATCTGAGCATACTGATCTTGTTTAACGCTTCCCTGTCAAGGGTTAGTCTAGCACAGTGTTTTTTTTAAACCTTTATTTGGTATGGAACCCTGTAATTATATTGCGAAATTCTGCTGAACCGCAACCCTCCCTAATAGCGCGTCTGAGATTACACGCATTGTAAGGAACCCCCAACCCTCCCTAATAGCGCGTCTGAGATTAGATGCATTGTAAGGAACCCCCAACCCTCCCTAATAGCGCGTCTGAGATTACACGCATTGTAAGGAACCCCCAACCCTCCCTAATAGCGCGTCAGATCAGATGCATTGTAAGGAACCCCCAACCCTCCCTAATAGCGCGTCTGAGATTAGATGCATTGTAAGGAACCCCCAACCCTCCCTAATAGCGCGTCAGATCAGATGCATTGTAAGGAACCCCAACCCTCCCTAATAGCGCGTCAGATCAGATGCATTGTAAGGAACCCCAACACTCTCTAATAGCGCGTCTGAGATCAGGTGCATTGTAAGGAACCCCAACCCTCCCTAATAGCGCGTCTGAGATCAGATGCATTGTAAGGAACCCCAACCCTCTCTAATAGCGTGTCTGAGATCAGATGCATTGTAAGGAACCCCAACCCTCTCTAATAGCGCGTCTGAGATCAGATGCATTGTAAGGAACCCCAACCCTCTCTAATAGCGTGTCTGAGATCAGATGCATTGTAAGGAACCCCAACCCTCCCTAATAGCGCGTCAGATCAGATGCATTGTAAGGAACCCCAACCCTCTCTCATAACGTGTCTGAGATCAGATGCATTGTAAGGGACCCCAACCCTCTCTAATAGCGTGTCTGAGATCAGATGCATTGTAAATTCTTCTGTATTTGGTACATTTTTCAAATGACCGGAAAATTGTAGCGAACCCTTTATGGAAGTCTGGGAAACCCCTGTTTAAAAATACTGCTCTAGCACCTATGAATGCAAGACAGTCCTATCTAACTGAAAAAGAATTGTAAGTTGAGAATAAAGCACAACTTTTTAAGTGGCTTTTGAGATACTGGGATAATTGGTTTAGAGCATTTGTAAACTATTTTGACTAGCGGTTTTGGTGCCCAGGTGAAATTGATCCACTTTTACAATTGCCGGGTTATGATTTTAAGCGTTGGCTGGTGCCCCTACTCTGCATATCTCTCATTCTCACTGCACCATACAGTAAGCTGCATGAATAAAGAGTCTGCATTGCAATATACTCGTATTACCAAGTATCTATGGCGAGACATAATTAGATCTAAACACATGTAGATTTAAAATAATTTAACCGTGCTGTTTGCAAAACATCCATCAGGGTGTGGTGCAGTAATCTTGTATGAGGGGCTTGTATGTCCTTCCACATTTGAAGTGTGACTAAAATTCTAGTCTGCACTCACTTCAAATTTCTCCTTAACTCTTCATTTTCTAACCTGTGCTCCTCTGCCCCCCCCCCCCCCCCACTGCTTTTTGTTGGAAGCAGCCATGAATAACTGAGCTATAATCATGCATTGCCAGGCTATCTATTATAATTGTAGACTTCTTTTGGGTCCTGTTTGTCTCACAGGAGCTCTAAAATGCACATAGTCCATGCAGATGCTCTTCACTGCCCAGTGAAACCGTTTAAAATACAATAAATATGGATGTGTCCTGCATGGAGCACTACCTAATATGGTTTTAACAGCCACATTCTTTCATTGCACAGGATTAGATCATGCTCAATGGAGGTATTTGTAGAAATTGAGAGGGATGAGAAAGGTCTGTGGAATGGTAACTATACTACAATACATACAGGAAGTACATTTGAATGCTCTCCTGGAAGCATTACACAAGCAGTGATTAGAATAGAAAGCTTTGGCCTTCTCTTTGGACTTTAACGTGCCTCTGTGTCGCATAAAATGTGCCCATGTGGGATGTGCACTTGGCTAATTCTATGTTAAACCTACATTGGATACTTTTCAAAAATTGCATTAAAAGAACTAATAAATGACCTCAGACTGACCTTGGTTTGTGCATATTTTGGAACTTGCCTGTCAGTAGGACCGCTCATATACTGACTTACATTTCATTTAGATTCTACACCCAACTACCACCTGAAGATAAACATGTTGTTTAAATGTTAAAATGTACAACATGATGGCGTGGCAAATATACAGCTGCTTCATTGCTATGATATTGTTTACCTGTCAGATTAGGTTAGAAGTTAAAAGTAATCCTTTGGGCTCTTTCTTGCAGAGTCAGATAACACTAATGGATGTCCCCGTTTTTAAAGCAATTCAGCCAGAGGTGAGTAGTTTAATAGCATTATGATTTTAATGTCTTGTATTGTATGTATTGTATGTCTTTATTTATATAGCGCCATTAATGTACATAGCGCTTCACAGTAGTAATACACGTGGTAATCAAATAGCAGATCATGGGAATAAGTGCTTCAGACATAAAAGTAACATTAAGGAAGAGGAGTCCCTGCTCTGAGGAGCTTACAGTCTAATTGGTAGGTAGGGAGAACGTACAGAGACAGTAGGAGGGAGTTCTGGTAAGTGTGTCTGCAGGGGGCCAAGCTTTATGTATCGTGTTCAGAATATCCACAGTGCTATTCATATGCTTCTTTAAGCAAGTGTGTCTTAAGGTGGGTCTTAAAGGTGGATAGAGAGGGTGCTAGTCGGGTACTGAGGGAAAGGGCATTCCAGAGGTGTGGGGCAGTCAGTGAAAAAGGTTTAAGGCGGGAGAGGGCTTTAGATACAAAGGGGGTAGAAAGAAGACATCCTTGAGAAGAACGCAAGAGTCTGGATGTTGCATAACGAGAAATTAGGGCTGAGATGTAAGGAGGGGCAGAAGAGTGTAAAGCTTTAAAAGTGAGGAGAAGAATGGAGTGCGAGATGCGGCATTTGATCGGAAGCCAGGAGAGGGATTTCATGAGGGGAGATGCTGAGACAGATTTAGGAAAGAGTAGAGTGATTCTGGCAGCAGCGTTTAGGATAGGTTGTAGGGGAGACAGGTGAGAGGCAGGAAGGCCGGACAGCAGGAGGTTACAGTAATCAAGACGGGAGAGAATGAGGGCCTGAGTCAGAGTTTTAGCAGTCGAGCAACAGAGGAAAGGGCGTATCTTTGTTATATTGCGGAGGAACAAGCAACAGGTTTTAGAAATGTTTTGAATGTGAGAGAGGAGTCAAGTGTGACCCCTAGGCAGCGTACTTCGGCTACTGGGTGAATGATCATAGTTCCAACAGTAATGTGGAAGGAGGTAGTAGGGCCAGGTTTGGGAGGAAGTATGAGGAGCTCTGTTTTAGCCATGTTGAGTTTAAGGCGGCGGAGGGCCATCCAGGATGATATAGCAGTGAGACATCAGTCTTCTGGTCTGAACTCTGTTTCACGTTCTTAACTCTGTTTCACATCATTCCAGTTTCCCTCCTCCACACTCATAAATTCCATGGAAACTGCAGCGCAAAATATTTTAATCTATATGGACATTTTCTACCATTAACATCTTTCGCTGCCAGTGAAACCTGTTCCAGCCTATTAAGCGTCTGTTTTTTTTAATTTTGTTAACCATTTTTTTAAATTTTATTTTTTTCTGCAACAAAAGGATAAAATAAGTCCTTGTTTGATATGGCTTGCTTCTCATTTCACAATTTCCAGAGAGGTGCACCTGGAACCAGTGGGGGAAAGAGAGAGAAAAAAATATACTTTAAAATGCATTTTAATCTTTCTCTACTATACCCACATCTTTAGTTTGATGACCCATGCTCAGATGGCTAAATGTCACTATCGCAAGTTTCTAAAATCCTCAGTACTAAGAGACCACATTTGTGGACTCTGTTCTCTGTTGTCGCCTTTCCAAAAGTAATGGCTACACGGTGACTCCTTTTAATGGTGTATGGTGTATGGGGGGCTGAGGGGGGAGGGAGTCTGGATATAGCCTATTTTATTCATTTAGCTTTTATTCATAATGTGGATATTGGTTTTAAACTTTTGTTGTCAAAGCAATGTGTTGCATGAACCTCTAGTGTCGGTTTGTTCTGTATGTTTAATCAATGCCATCTTGGTTTTGCTCTTTGGCAACTCGTTCTGCAGTATAAAGACCTAAACAGCACCAGTATTTTGTGTTTGTTAATGAAATCAAATGGAACTCCCTGTGTGAAACGGGAAATACCGCAGTTGTGTGACTCTAATATGGTAATAGTGTCAGAGGATCGCTAGTACGCATACTTCCAGCAGCCCATAGCATAGGCTGAGAAGAATAATCCGTGCAAACACACTACTCTGCCAAGAGACCTTATTCTGCATCAAGCCTTGCATATATGTTCAGTGTGCCTGTGTTTAGCACGAACAGTAGAGCACCAGTGATTATTGGGTATGGAATGTCCTCTCCTTTCCCTTATCCACTTTATATAAAAGCGCACTGCGTCTTTGATATATTTGTAATCATTTTCCAATTCCAGGTAAGTAAAGTCGGTAACTACCAAAGTAAAATGTTTGTGTCATTAGCAGATGCAAAAATAAATGTAGTGAATTGTTGCATTAAAAATGACTAGTTTGCAGATATGCCCCCAGCCTGATGAGTTGGGCATGTACAATTGATTTTATTTATCGATGCACTAACTCTACTGTAAGCATATACAGCTAAACCCCGTTATAACGCGGTCCTCGGGGTCCACCCCGAGACCACCGCGTTACTAACGGGGTCGCGCTAATTTAAAAAAAAAAATGGCCGCCGCATCAGTGTTTTTACCCGCGGTCCCGGCTTCCCCCTGCCACCGCGTGACAGGAGATGGGAGGGGGGATTCCCCTCCGGTTCCGGCTCCCCCTGCCACCGCGTGACAGGAGATGGGAGGGGGGATTCCCCTCCGGTCCGGCTCCCCCTGCCACCGCGTGACAGGAGATGGGAGGGGGGATTCCCCTCCGGTCCGGCTCCCCCTGCCACCGCGTGACAGGAGATGGGAGGGGGGATTCCCCTCCGGTTCCGGCTCCTCCTGCCACCGCGTGACAGGAGATGGGAGGGGGGATTCCCCTCCGGTCCGGCTCCCCCTGCCACCGCGTGACAGGAGATGGGAGGGGGGATTCCCCTCCGGTCCGGCTCCCCCTGCCACCGCGTGACAGGAGATGGGAGGGGGGGATTCCCCTCCGGTCCGGCTCCCCCCGCCGCAGCACAGGGCCCTCGCGCCGCAATACAGGGCCCCCTGGCCCTGCCGTAGCGCAGAGTCGTCCTGCCCTCCCCCCCCCATGCCCCCCCCGCGCTGCACCGGGCCATCCCACCAGCCCCCGCAGCATCGGGGGCCCCCGCAGCAGCCATCATCCCCCTTCACCGCAGCACCACCCCCACCCTGCAGCCACATGCCTCAAAAATCATCCCCAAGGTAAGGTAAGGCTGATTTATGTATAAGTGTAGTATGTGTGTGTGTGTGTGTGTGTGTGTGTGTGTGTCAGTGTGAGCAGTGTGTGTGCAGTGTGCAATGAGCAGTGTGTCAGTGTGTGCAGTGTGAGCAATGAGCAGTGTGTCAGTGTGTGCAGTGTGAGCAATGAGCAGTGTGTGTGCAGTGTGCAGTGTGTGTGCAGTGTGTGTGCAGTGTGTGTGCAGTGTGAGCAATGAGCAGTGTGTCAGTGTGTGCAGTGTGAGCAATGAGCAGTGTGCAGTGTGTGTGCAGTGTGAGCAATGAGCAGTGTGCAGTGTGTGTGCAGTGTGTCAGTGTGAGCAATGAGCAGTGTGAGCAGTGTGTGTGCAGTGTGAGCAGTGTGTCAGTGTGTGCAGTGTGTGTGCAGTGTGCAGTGTGTCAGTGTGAGCAGTGTGTGTGCAGTGTGTCAGTGTGTGCAGTGTGAGCAATGAGCAGTGTGTGTCAGTGTGAGCAGTGTGTGTGCAGTGTGAGCAGTGTGTGTGCAGTGTGAGCAATGAGCAGTGTGTCAGTGTGAGCAATGAGCAGTGTGTGTGCAGTGTGCATTGTGTGTCAGTGTGAGCAGTGTGTGTGCAGTATGAGCAGTGTGTGTGTAGTGTGCAGTGTGTGTGCAGTGTGTCAGTGTGTGCAATGAGCAGTGTGTGTGCAGTGTGCAGTGTGTGTGTAGTGTGCAGTGTGTGAGCAATGAGTAGTGTGTGTGCAGTGTGTGCAGTGTGTGCAGTGTGTGCAGTGTGTGCAGTGTGTGCAGTGTGCAAAGAAATTTATTTTTATTTTTTTAAAACGGGAGCCATGGGAAAACCGCGTTATAACCGAATCGCGGTATAGCGAGGCGCGTTATAACGGGGTTTAGCTGTACTATAGAATTCGAGCAGTGTTTTTATCCACTATAGCATGATGCTCAACTCCAGTCCTCAACATCCCCCCCCCCCCCCCCCCCCCAACCGGTCAGGTTTAAAGGATATCCCAACTTCAGCACAAATGGCTCAATCAGTGGCTAAGTCTACTGAGCCACTGATTGAGCCACCTATTTCTGAAGCTGGGATATCCTTAAAATCTTGGGGGTGTCTTGAGGACTGGAGTTGAGCACCCCAGCACTACAGAACCCAAAGCACATGTTGAAATGTGTTATAAAAAGTCCAGGTGGCTGAACGGAATTATTAAAAGCTGATACAGTTGTTAATTGCAGCATTTATGATGCTTTCCTGTAAAAACAGATGTTTGGCGTGTGCTTTCATTTAATCAAATGGCTTTAGTGGTTGGAAATGTAATACCATATTCAGTAAGCACAAACATGCCTTTTGTAATCCAACAGATTCAAATATTTAAAATGTTCCTGTACCACCTCTGTTAAATGATATGGGACAAATGGCAGGGTGTGGGAGATTTCTCTCTGCATTCACCCTCTTACTTAGAGCGTCAGTCTGCAATGATCTCTGCTAATTTACATTTTGTTTTGTTTCCTTTCCAACAATGTTTCTATTGTAAGAATATGATGCTTGGTCTAAGCCAGGAGGTGGCCAACTCCAGTCCTCAAAGGCCACCAACAGGTCAGGTTTTCAGGATATCCCTGCTTCAGCACAGGTGGCTCAGTTGAAGACAGCCACTGATTGAGACACCTGCTCTGACGCAGGAAATCCTGAAAACCTGACCTGTTGGTAGCCCTTGAGGTCTGGAGTTGGCCAGCCCTGCACTAGGTGATTTGATTTTGAAATATTAAGTGTCTACGAGGTTAAAATAAGAGCTCTCATCTGATATCCGAGTCAAGTGCAGTCTAAAGGTTACCATGGAAACCGCGGAAGCTAGAGATTAAGGAAATCGTGTATTTTCACAGTACAAAAAGAAAGCACGAGAAAAACAGTTATGTAACAGTTATGTAACAGTTGTATAAGAAATGAAGTAATGGTTGTAAAGTTTCCAAAGCATTTGGTTTCCATGGAAACACGGAAAGCTGAAAAACATTTAAGGGTCTGTCTCTGTGTGTCTGTCTCTGTGTGTCTGTCTCTGTGTGTCTGTCTGTCTCTGTGTGTCTGTCTGTCTCTGTGTGTCTGTCTGTCTCTGTGTGTCTGTCTGTCTCTGTGTGTCTGTCTGTCTCTGTGTGTCTGTCTGTCTCTGTGTGTCTGTCTGTCTGTGTGTCTCTGTCTCTGTGTGTCTGTCTCTGTGTGTCTGTCTCTGTGTGTCTGTCTCTGTGTGTCTGTCTCTGTGTGTGTGTGTGTATCTGTGTGTGTGTGTGTATCTGTGTGTGTGTGTAAAATGTCACTGCCTAAAGTCACTTGTGATTTAATGGGACAGTCTCTCTTAGAACCAGTGTTATGAACCCAAACTGACTAATATCCGTGAGGCAGCATAGCATGGATTCACAAGTGTGATGTACCGTGCATAGCTGGATACAAATAGCGATGTGTGACATCAAAGTTTAGCATCGCGCACAGGGCAGCGGGCCAAAGCAAACACAGTAGCATTGCAGCAATACTTCTCTGTGCCCCATAACCTACCATCCACCATGCTATCACTCGCTGATCGTGACAGATACAGATTTTACATTATAATGTATATAGGTGTAGAGCTCACACTTTGTTTCGATTGAGAATACTAATCCATAGAGCCTACACTCTAATGATACTAGAGGCAATGGAATGTTAGAGACCGGAGGGAATGCAGTCGATAGCCTCCTCTTGGAATCCATGAGAGTTGATAGCCCCTGGATTCCATGAGATATTCACATCTCTCGTGAGGCCAGGAGATAGGATTATCCGGGTGACTCATGAAAAGCCCATAGGAGTTGACATGCCTGCTACAAAGGATTAATTTAAGCATTCTTGTCATTTGCCATTGGCAGTGATGGGTTAAAAGAGCAATCAGCAGCAAGTCGTTTAAGCAGTTGGTGAGTTGCAGATATTTCTTACTGTGAAGGATTTAGGCAGCAGTCGGTGTTTACTTTAACAATTTCAGTTGCGAGGAAAAAAAAAACCTTGGCTCACAATAGTAGAAATAAGATGAATTTCTTTTCTTAGCAGTAATACTTACCACATTTTCCTCCTGGCTATAATTTATGAGACTTCCCTTCATCATACTTTCCATTAGTCCTTTGTTGCTATTGTTGGTAAATATCACTTCTCTACTGCTGCTACTTTTACATGAAGTTGTAGGTTCAGTAGCCTTATTCTACTTTATGTATATTTACATATTAATTTGTTTGTTGCAAATGCTTACATTCCTGTAAACCGCATGCTTGCCAACATAGTTTTGTTATTGTGCAGTTGCACTACAACATTTTACGCTTTAAATTGTGATTTATCTTCAACCGAAGCATATTAGTGTCTGTATGTTTTAATTTATTCCCAGTTCTATAAATGTTTTGATGTGTATAAATAGAGCCTCTCTGTTTTCCGTCTTTATGCTAAGAACTTCATCCATATTTTGGGTTGCGGCGGAGCAATGCACAGCAACTTTCAACACATCTGTCAACTACTGATGGTACACAAGTCTACCATCTAGTTGCCTTCCTCCTGCTTTGTCATGTCACACTTTTTTGTGTGTGTGTGTGTGTGTGTGTGTGTGTGTCTTACTGCTTGTTCAAAGCTTCAGTTCCACTGAAGACCAAAGTGAACTGACAATGGCATGTTTAATGGATAGTGACTGGCACCTTTAGGCAAGTTAAAGTTATTTTAAATGTTTTAATACAAACCAGATGCTTTGAATGACCTTTGTAATCTTTAACTACAGTAATCTTTCGTTAAAAGCCTGTAGATGCTAGAATCTGCAAGTAAAGAGTCAATTGCCACTGTGTTCTTTGGCTCTTTGTAAAGTCATATAACAGATCAAATTGGCCTTTATAGGAAGGATACAATATAAATGAAATATATAAAGACTGTTTTAAAATACACTCTGCCTGCTTTTTACTGTGAATGTCAAACGTTAATATTCTTATTTAGTATATAAAAAAGTCTACCTTGCACTCAAGGATGATATAATCAGAATTTCTCCAAAGTAATATTTTTACTAGTATTCCAAGATAATGCAATTACAGTTTGCCCAAGATAGTGTATTTACTAATAGGGACTAAAGAAATATATTATGCAACACAAAAATCAAAAGCAACCAAAGAGCGAAATGGGGAAACAAACATGTAAGGGAATTAGAAACAGACAGGAAAATAGACAAACTGCACAGGAGCCAGAGGTTTGGGGGATCACCGGAGCGCTGCTTTCCTTGACATCAGCTTTTGCAACATGACTCCAAAATCCAAAATGTTAAGTATTACCATTGTATCTTGGGGCTCCGGAAGGGACTTGGTTAGACCCTTTTTTTGGTCTCAAAAGGGAAGTACTACATTTTTTTTTCATGTAAGAATGGGCCAGAAGAAAGGGTTGATTGCCCTGAAACTTTTACGTTGCCCCTTTTACACTTTGGACTGTGTATTTTTCTCACTTTCTTATTTTTTCTGTCTGTTTTTTATAATAATAATAATAATAGCATGTTCTTGTATAGTGCTGCTAGTTTTACGTAGCACTTTTACAGAGACATTTTCCAGGCACAAGTGCCTGCCCCGTGGAGCTTACAATCTATGTTTTTGGTGCCTGAGACACAGGGAGATAAAGTGACTTGGCCAAGGTCACAAGGATCCGACACCGGGAATTGAACCAGGTTCCCCTGCTTCAAACTCTGTGCCAGTCTGTGTCTTTACTCACTGAGCCGCTCCTTCTCCTTCCCATACATGTTTGTTTGTAGACGTTTTTTTTTATTTGGGAGTTGGTGGGATTCCCGGTCACCCTGCACCTTTTGTATATCAGTTAGATAAAATATGATTCTTAACTAAGGTTTTGCTGTTTGGCTTGTAGGATACACATCAATATTCTTATTAAATCACTGTCCTTGGTTAACCAATATGGTATTGGTTACTGTACAATACTGTATTGTCTCTTTAATGTCACAGATTAAAATATCCTCCTGTTAGGATAATGTGATTTCATAAAACAATTTAACATGTTTTGTCAAGGTTTCATTGTGCTTTTGTGTCTGACCTTTAACAAGTATGTGTGTTAAAAACGCATCTGCTTTTGTGCAGGAGTTATCGAGCTGTGGGTGGAACAAGAAGGAGAAGTACAGTTCTGCTCCCAATGCTGTGGCCTTCACAAGACGATTTAACCAAGTGAGTTTTCTCCACAGCTCTGTCGAGCAGGGTTTAGTGGAATGTGCTCCCAAATGCTGCAGGCAATGTGTTTTATTCTATCCATCAACTTGAGGTTGAAATGCTGCTGCGGTTGTAGTCATGCAAGTATTGCTGTATGTAGGACTAAACACTTCAAGGATTCAGGTTAAGTTTTAAAACAGTCATCACAAAACTTGAAACATAAAATGTTATCAAGAATTGCTTGGGTCTGTGAGTGTGCACCAATTCTAAGGACTGCTCGCTGAACGATAACATGTTCATTAATGGTATTGCACATTTCTCAAGAACACAATTGGCTTACGCCCTGTAAACCAAGTGATGTTGGACAGCATATGTATGTATATCTTTATTTCTGTAACGCCATCCAGGTACATAGCGTTTTACAATGCACATGTCATCATATTATAACGCATAATGGGAATAAGCTCACCCGACATAAAACAATAGGGAAAGGAGTCCCTTGCCCAAAGAGCTTACTATCTATGTGGCCCATTCACTTGAATAGGCTGTAGGTGTTTTTTCCGGCACTGGGTGGTGTCTTACGGAGTAGCTCCTCTTAGTCGATATGGCCCTAAATCATCAGCAATGATTACATTGTCACCCTGTGGTTTTATACTTGTTCACATATTTTGGAGATCAGGGTTACTCTAAAATACTAAAATTAGTCCTAGAATTTTTTTTTTACATAGGTTTGTTTCTCTTATTTGTCTTTTCTGTCCTGTTCTGTCAAATGTACATAAATACATGTTAAAAAAAGGTGCAGCTTCCTTTTTAACATTGGCAAAACATTTTCCTTACAGAAAAAAACTAAAGTGAAGTGCTGGCAAAATGCAATTGAAGGACTTGCACCAAAATGACCCCTATGAGACCTAGTGTGTCACTTAGGCCACACATTTCCTGCCACTTGTTATTACATAGTCTTGTGTCCATTACATTTGAATCCATCTGTCTAAAGTCATGCTATTTCTCAGTGTTGTCTGTGTAGGCCCATTTTGAGAAAGTTGTATTTGCCGTTTCTGTCAAAAGTGTAAATTGTCCATTCTTATAATGTGTTTATCCAACTTTGTATTTTACATTTGTACCCCAGCATGGGAAGTGAGTGAGGAGAGGTAGAAAACCAGGAGGGATCACGACTATGGCAGCCAGCCTTTTCTTTTCTCCGGAAATTGCCGTCCCTGTGTGAAGTTTCTTCTTCCAAGAAGAACACCAGTTATTTATTGCTTTTTAACTCCACTTTAGCTCTCCTTGATAAAAGTCTAATTTTGTAGGATAAAAATTACATTGAACAATCCAGCCTACACAGGTTGATATAAGAACAGGGTTTCCCAAAAAATCACTTTCTGAAGAAAAAAAATCTCTACTGCAAGAAAGATATTCTGGGTTTTCTAGCAGGACTGCATCTAAACCCTCCACAAACAAAAAGTGAGCCACAGTGCAGCCAAATGTATCCCTTCCTACTTCAGGGTTAAGCTGCATAATTACTAGGCTGTGTGACTCTCACCCTGTAACTATTTAAAGCATTAGAACAGTAGAGGGCAGGCATTTTATTTTTGGTAAACCCACGCCTCCCAATATAGGAACGACACAATATCTGAAACGCTTCCTCTACCCCCACACCCCAATCAACCTTCTACATCTATCAAAAAATACCTTTAAAATAGGTTTACTAACAAAAATAGATTGTTCACAGCTCCAATGCTGTGAAAAGTACAAAATACTTGGTTTATTAACCGATTCTAAAGATCTGAGGAGACAGTCCTGAACATCAAAGTTTCGCATCGCCATGATCCTTTCTTAAGCTGAGTTGAGAGGATCACAGCGATCCGAGATCCGAAATGTTGCTGTTGGACGATCTCCTGATGTCTAGACTCATTGAATAAATAAAATCTTTTGGATTTTTCACAACATTGGAGCTGTGGACATTCTGGTTTTGTTAGTATATCAAGTTAGAGGTTTTTCGGCACGGCTTTGCGCTACGTATACACAAGCCCTTTTTTTTGTTCTTTTTTTAAATCTTACATTTATTTATTAGCTGGTCCTATTTCCTTTTTATTATTAAATTAGGTTTACTAAAACATACACTAATCATATTGTCAAGAGAATTTGTTGGTAGAAGTAATACATATTTAGTTAGGTCTTCTGTTTTTTGAGTGCATTAAGTATTTAGACAGAGTGTTAAAAGTGTACAGACAAACAGTATTTCAAATGGGAGGGAGGTGGACACAAACTGCTTTTACATAACGTATTTAGTAGACAAGTTTACCCTTCCACTAAGCTTGGTGTACAGAGACGCCTTCTCATAATTGTTAATGCAATCTGTAGTGGGTGACGCACTCTTATCCACCTTTTCCCTTCTCTGCATGACCCTGCAGGCTTGGGCTCTAAATATACAAATGTACTGTGTAATTGTAAGAAAAAAAAAATCTTGCCGCTTGGGTCACAATGAATTAACAGTGGCTACAGAAGAGTGATACGAAATAGTCATGCAAACCAATGTTTACTAGCACGTGGTTAATTCGCCTTCATTGGCAAAGGTTTTGCTATTCACCCCAATAAACCCAAAAGACATCAGTTAAATGCATTTTAGCAGCTTTATTGAAGAAAGGGCAAAAAACTTGAGTATATATAATTTCATGCGTTTTATATGAATAAGCTGACCATTTTAACTAATGCTAATTATCTAACTTCAAGCAAACCAAGGCAGGAAATTTACAGGGAAGGTTTGCACAGTCGTTGTATTCATTCAGAGTTACCCTCCTCGTTTCCTGTCTCTTTCCATTCCTGGATATTGTAGAAGTTTCTGAATAGGGTGGTGGGACAGCGCAGCCATGGTGCCTTAAAGGCTGTACCATGGTGCCTTAAAGGCTGTGATATTATGAAAGGGTATTCAACCATGTCTAACTTTCACTTATCTGCTCTTCTCCAAGACGTGCTGAGCTCCTTGGGTTTTCTCTTGAAAGAACTCATTGACCACCAATGCATCAGCATAATGGTTTGTCCAAGTCTTCTGCCTTACTTACTTGTGTATTTATTTTGATTGCAGGTGAGTTTTTGGGTTGTCCGAGAGATTCTTCATGCTCAAACACTAAAAATCCGGGCCGAGGTTTTGAGCCATTACATTAAAACTGCCAAGGTGAGAGTTGTCTCGTGTGTGTGTGTGTGATGAATTTGTTTAAATGAAAGCTGTGGGTACGGTAAACCTGAGCTTAAAAATGAGCACACCCACAGATAAATATTTACTTCTAACACTTCATTTGGCAGTGCTTTGGGGCTCCATTAAATGCTTCCGGGCGCCCTGTGAGTCCAGGAGCTCGCAGGCACTGTGAAATAACAGACTTTAGAAAGACTGCGCAGTTTAATTCCCCCAAGTATATAATGCTGAAATATGGACCTATGTATTAGCAGGACTTTCCAAAACCCAGTGAGTAAACTTGTTTGTATATTCATAGTTGCTGGTATGAATGAGGGAATCCAAGCAATATCCTACATATGTAATCAGTTCTGTAGTATCAAAAAATACTTTATTTAAAAGAAAAATCATATCAATGTCATTTCTATCGAATTAATATACTGAGCATCCTTTGATTTTTATACTGTAGTAGGTTTTTGCACACTTTTCCAGCGTTGCAAGATCTTTATAACACTTTCCTGTTTGATCATTTGTTTCCAATGTTGCCAGCAGTTTGAGCTGCAAACTGTAACAATAGATAATGTTACTTTAGTAATATAAAAATACATTGTAGCTGCTGAGTTACACTGAATGAAGAATTGATTGAAACGGAAAAGCAGCCATTTAGAGAACCCTGGGAAGCAGGATCTCTGCTGATCAATCACGGGAAAACTAATTGATCAGCAGGTAATTCGTTTTCAATAAAGCTAATCAAAGGCTGCATATATTAAAATAAAAATAATATATATTTTTTGTTTTATGTGCTGCGTGGATTGCCTCTAAGATACGCTGGCATTTCCAGTGCATGCAGTGTGCACCTTTTTTGATTATTTTGTAGTCCTTTGCAAACACCTTGTTATTGAGTTATGGCTTCCAAGTGTCTCAGAAATGACGACTGAGTGTTTTCGTATAAGGTACGTGTACAATTTTCAAATCGAATTCTGACCATTTGTAAGAGTTCGAAGCTTTAAAACCACACTAGTATGTCAAAGCCACTTGAGTTTTTGTCCAAACGTCTGACACACTTTACAAATGTATCGCCTAGAAATCACAGAAACCTTCAGCAACTTGTGAGGATATTTTTCTTTTTATTGCTTTAAAATGTCGTGTAGTTGGTCTTTTTTTTGTGTTGGGGGGGGGGGAGAAGAGGGGTCTGATTTGAAAAACAAATGGGTTTTGTTAAGTTAAACGTAACTTAAACCAGCAACTTTAGTTGACACGCCCAAAAAATGAGATATGCCTGTGCCGGTGTTTGACAAGCACAACTACAAATATGGCCGCCGAGTCACCAATCCAAGTCACTGTTGATGCTTTCTATTGGCTGCCCAGGGCCGAGCATAACAGATTATATTTTCTTTTGGAAAATAAATATTCTTCCGGACAAAGAGTCGGAGGAACAGTAATCCTCTCCAGGTACCCCCGGCTCATGTGATTTCATCATCCGAAAAGAACAACAAAAACATCCAGCTTGGTTTGCTGCTTTTAACACCTTTTTTTGGGATGGGGAACAGTAATGTATTTTATTGCACGGCCCTCTGACTGGGTGTTACGGTTTCCTCTGGACACATGGACTTTGCAGAAATGTGAAGTCACTTTTTCTTTGATCTCTCGTTGAATAGTTGATACATGGAACAGTTTCTCAGCAGAAACAAAGTGCAAATTCTGTCACATTCAAGACTGTTTTGGATAGACCCAGGAGATATATGGAAATGCCTAATAAAAATCCTTATTTATGATGTACTGTATTGTTGGGCTCAGGCTTTCACATTCATTGTTCTTGAACAGCTAAAATCATCTTTTAGTTGCTACACAAATGTATGATTAGGCCAGTGATTTCCAACCTTTTTGTTTGGAGGAACCCTTGAAGTATTTAAAAAATCTCGTGGAACCCCTATCTGGCTGACACATATTAGGTTTGTCAGGGGTCAGTCACAACATTTCACACCTCACGAGCCCCCTCTATTTCCCACCCTCTACCCATGTATTTCTCTCCCCTCCATCTCACTAACTCTCCCCCCTCCCGCCTCGCATGTATTTATCCCCTGCGTCTCACTCTTTCTCCCTCTTTTCCTCACTCACTCCCTCCTGCCCCCCTCTCTTCTCTCATTCGCCCCTACCTTCCGTCAATTACCCCACTCTCACTCAATCCACCCTACAAAATACATTCCAAAAAAAGCCACTCGCGGGGGGGGGTGGTGTTGGTGTCTGTGGTCCATAGGAGGAACCTCTGAGACTGCTTCAAGGAGACTCAGGGTTTCCCTGGTTGGGAATCACTGGATTAGGCAAATGTTTTTATGTTAGTAGTCCTGCTTTATTACATGGAATGAGTGGGGCTTTCTAACCTATTTATCCATGGTCTCCTCTGAATCTGCAGAAACTCTACGAGCTGAATAATCTGCACGCTTTAATGTCTGTGGTATCTGGGCTACAAAGTGCTCCCATCTTCAGGCTTACCAAGACATGGGCAGTAAGTACTCTGCAATATTTATACAGACGTTTTATTTTCTTCATAAACAGAAGTTGGTGACTGGTGCTGGGTGTAACCACAGGCCCCTGACAAGCAAGGGATTTAAAACAGCAGTGTCTTGCAGGTCTTTCCAACATTGACATAAACGAAGCAACACTCTGTGCTAAAGGACTCTTCCACTTAACTATGGCTGTGTTTCATAGACCGTAATAGGTGTTACCGCACGCTACTCTGCTGCAGTGGTTTACCAAACTTAACCGGCTTGTGTTTCTTGTCAGTAACTTGCCTTTCCCACATTAAGAATTGAATACTCTTTAGAACATGCGTTATCTGTTAACGCACCTGCTTTGCATTGCCCCAGATTTTTTTCCACGCACTTTCAACTTTTTACACTCCCTCATTTTCCGCCTTTTTAAATAATTTTGACCACACACGCTTCAATACAGATGCACTTCGTCATATTTCGCTATCTCTTCCATAGAGCTAAACCGCACCAACTTGTCATCCACAGTGCTCTGTGCTAGAGATGAATGTTAGAATACAGCAGTCTGCCCAATCTAGCTGAAATGTTTGGATGCTTTTTAATAATGTATAATTAATTTATACATTATAATTACTTGTAAGACAACAACATATTCCTCATCACAGTTTAATGGAGCGGAAAGACTGTGAAATACAGATAACCTGAATATATAATAGCTAGTGAACATGTGCTAATCCAATAACAGTAGGTGCCGTGTATGGGGAAAATTGACGACTGAAAAAAATTATGTAATTCCTATTTTCCAAACACACATTACCCATTTACAGTATATTAGGCCAAATACAAAATTATTAGTTCGCTGCTGTTCTGCACACTTAACCAGTAGCAAGGTCTCTGGAATTGTAATAAGGATGACGAACTGCTGTCTTTTGATATCCTGTTAATCTCTGTTTTATTGGAACGTAGAGCTTGCCACAGAGAGAACTGATTGTAACATTGGGGAAAACGTGCCAATTGAGTGTGTTTGTTTCAAGTGTTGGAGAAAACTAATCTTTGGTTTTCGAATACAGTAACCTTCTGATTTTGTTAAACCCCACATATTTCCTAATTGCCACTTGTTAGTATTTTTGTTTTTTTAGTTATTTTTCCAGTATTTTAAAGTTTGCTTCTCATCCATCTGACCCATGTCCCAATGTTCACAAGGTGAACGGTAGCTGAGTCTGTATGAGTGAAACTCTTTATTTGATGTTTTTCAATCATTCTTTTACCAGCTGTTGTGTATGTATAGCTTCTTTTTACTTTATTTTGGTTGGCATACACTTGGGAAATGAGGTGACGTGACTATTACGTCAGCATATTTTTGTCAGTCTACAGTGTCACTTAAATATGCAGACTTCCACCCCCATTTAAAAAAAATTGTCAACACCCAAAAGTAAAGTAATACTAGGGATATTCTGCTTTTTTTTATTTCTTAATTTGCCTTTATGCTCATCCTTTAGATAAAAAAAATTAAATGTTACATTAGATGTTTCTGGAATGCTTTATCATAGAAAAAAAAAAGGTAAAAGCCACATTTATAGTGCATAAAATGTTTATTGGAAGGTGAAAAACAAAAATGTGTTTTTAAATAGGGTAAAGGATTTCATTTTTAGTTGATGCAAAGACTTGGAAGATTTAATGTTGCCATGCTAGCCACGGTCCTTACAAAGGATGCTAGTAACTTTTTAGAGATGGCCTTGCCAACATTTGTCACTGTTCCTATTTCAAAAACAAATGCTCCTTCCTGGTAGTATGTCCTCTTAGCCACTGTATTTATTCTTTGTTCTTGTGGACATGATTTGCTGTTGGATTTAGAACACGGTCTCCTACCGAACGCCATCCAAACACTTTTCTCACTGCTTTTTCATTTGGCTCTGATACAAAATTTATAATACAATGCATTCAATAGCAGCATTAACTGCTAATTAAAGACCTGTATGTATTTTCTTAGTTATAATTGATTATTTAAAGCTTTTTTTTTTAGGGAGTGTGGAAACCTTACACAGCTACAAGTGTCTGCAGGGACGTGTGAAAGTGCCATTTCAGCACTTCATTCACTCCCCCGAGAATTTCCCATTTGACATGCTTTCTGAAGATTACACTCAGGACTGGTGCTATTGCAAGAATAATACAGTAATAATATAAAAGAAGCAATTGAGCATAAGGAAATTTGTTTTGGGGGTTGCATTGGCTTTTTAGGTGGTACACACAGAGTGGAAACTCATTTGGAGGTCAGATTTTTCCTTGAATGGCACTGAAAAGTCATGACTATAAAGCCTGTTAGTCAGTTGCATGTTATGGTTTAACAATGTTATCTCTGACCACGTAACCTTTTGTGTTCCAGCTTTTGAGTCGTAAAGACAAGACCACCTTTGAGAAGCTGGAGTACGTAGTTAGTAAAGAAGATAATTACAAACGTCTCAGAGACTACATCAATAGCTTGAAGATGACTCCTTGTATTCCTTACTTGGGTAAGTCTATGAGGTGCAATAATGACAAAACACTGCCCTATGGTTGCCTGAGTTATGTACGATGCCGTAATTAATAATTGTTCTTGTATAGCGCTGCTAGTTTTACTTGGCGCTTTACAGAGACATTTTGCAGACACACTCTCTGCCCCAAGGACCTTACGATCTATGTTGTTGGTACCTGAGGCACAGGGAGATAAAGTGACTTGCCCAAGGTCACAAGGAGCTGACACCGGGAACTGAACCAGGTTCCCCTGCTTCAAACATAGTGCCAGTTCGTGTCTTTACTCACTGCGCTGCTCCTTCTCCCTTATCCAGCTACTTTTTCCCTCTTTCCTCCCTCCCCATTGTTGTTTTGCCTGAACTGGTTGGCAGTGCATCTCTCTAAATGTTGAAGCAGCCGTCTTATCATGACCAAGCCAAAAATCAGATTACCTTATGAAACATTTTTTGGTTCTGCTATCATTGATCCACGCACGTATTTTATCCCACTTTTAAAGCAGAGGGCTGCACAGGTTATGGCTGTGCCATCTGCACACCCGTTCACTTGTACTCTGGTACTTTGAGGGTGTCTGAAATGGTTTGTTTTTACGATCCATATTATGGAAATGTAAGAGCGCTATGCACGGACTGCCTTCTTACACAAGCGTAATATAGTCTTCGAGGCATTTGTAGAACCCCATAGATTACGGATTCCCATAGTAAAAACAAAGGTCTGTGTGAATAGGCCTTTTATTTGAAGTCGAACGCCAGTGAAAATGAGAAACTCCTATATTAATGCAATCTCCGTTTTGATTCTATGATTAAGGGTCCATCAACTTTTCCCTTGTTTTAAAGGGCTTTTATAGAACCGAATATTCATGCGTGTACTTTCTGTCCACATAGTGCATTGTTCTATAAATATCTGTGTATTAAACCATCCATCTCTAATATCAGCTGCTTATTTTTTTTACTGCAATGCAGACAGTCATTGTGCGAACTTTAGCCAGTAGGGTTCCCATGAAACACATGAGCTTTTATACATATGACTGTTCTTGGCAACCACTGCTGGAGAAAGATGGATTAAACTTTTTCTTTTCCAAACTAAACCGTGTTTCCTAGTGTGCAGTCTCTTGAGGCTCTTCTGGCATTTACAGAAGATATCATTTTTCTTGGAAATAACGGGTCTGAGAAGCAGCACGTTTCCTGGTGATTCACTTGGTAGAACGGTTTTTCAGGCCAACGCTTGCAAACCCATTATGCACTTAATTTTTGCTACAAAAATAGCCACCTTGCTACATTCGAGTTGAACGCTGTCACAGGACAAGGGCTGACGCTCTTGACCCAAGCTATCCATTAGTTGGAAATGTCTTTAGCTTATATGGCGATTTGATCCCAAATGCCGCACAATCACTGTATCCGATTTCTAGTGTCGTATTGTTTGTTTCCTCCTGGATGTTGGTAGTTGCAGTTAATAGTTTGTACTGAACTTTGCTTCCATGACTGCTGTTCTGGCTTGAAAACAAGATGCGTTCTTTGGACAGTAGCACAATCGGAAGGGCCAGATAAATGTTGGCTGTTCATCCTACATTATATCTCCTTGATATAACCAGATCTTTTTCTCGATTTTTAAAACATTTGCACACGTCGGGTCCTTTAAATGGATTTGGGCCCCTGCCCATAATTTGTGTAAGGATTTAATGAATTAGTTTCTAATGGTTCAAGGCCATTGAAATATAGTAGATACATGATCTGTGAAAGGTAGTTTACTGTTGATGGAATTCAGTTCGGTTTCGGATGGGAATAACTCTTGCCTGCAATATAGATTATAGTGATCCAAAGTTGATTAAACTCGTGCCCTCTGTTTTGAGCTTCCTGACCTACACGATGCGCGTTTTATTGAGGAGTTATACAGCCATCTTGCCTCTCTACCATGACTCGTTCCATGTACAACCTCACCAGTGGTTTTTATACGGTAATAAATTGACCACTGCTGACATAAAAACTTAAAGATTTGTAGAAACAACCACATCATTACCAGCAAATTGTTATTTCAGGTAAAGGGAAATAAATCGCATCTCTGTTCTCCCTATTTTTTTTCTTCTGGTGAATGAATAGTCTGGAAACTCTTAAGCAGAAATGGGCCGTGTGAGTTATTGCTTTAAATCTGAAAATAATTACCAACAACATCTAAAATAGAAACAGAGATTTCTTCTTGCCATGAATGAGAAGGGAAACGAGCATGTGGAGGGGCTTGGACTTTCTGTCACATTCAGAATGAAAGGAAAGTTTGAGCAAATAGACCTGCTGCTCTATGGTATTATTAGTCATACATGGCTCTTTCTCTAAGGACAGTATAGTAATGCTGAAGTCCATCCCAAGCCATACCGTGTGTAGCTACCACAGATCATTACAACATGTGTATTCAGTGCAGCTGTGAATGTCTTTTTTTTTAAAGAGAAAAATGTGTTTTCCAGCAGGCAAAGCCTGAAAAAGTATGTGTTCTTTTGCCTGAAGTTGAAATTTGGTTTGAATCAATCATCCATCCGTTATAAAGTGCAAGTATTGCAAAGTGTCGTCAGCAAATGTTATATACTGCGAACTGATTTGTGAATGCTTGTTGCATTACCTAATGGAGAAAAAGAAGCGAGTGAAAGGGCAGTGCAATGCAACATCACCTTGGAGAGATTCAAGCAACCTTAAGCAACAGTTTAACTTTTTTGTATTTGTGTGCAAAATGTATAGGCTTTGAATATTTCTATTAACACTGGATTGAAGCATATTAGCTATGTATGTTTTATCTTTTATGTTTAACTTTTCATAAATATTCTACAAGCGAAGTAAAGAGTTTGGAGGGCTGACAATTACCAAAACACATTAGATAAAGATTGTAAAAACTCTCCAGAGCATTTCTTGCTATGATCATGCCAATTTTTTTTTAAATGTAACAAAATAACTACTTTTAAAATCATTTAAAAAAAAAATTTTTAAGGGGGAAAAAAAAGTATAATCTGTTACTTTTAACCTATTACACGTGCCTTTTTTTTACGCAGGACTGTTCATTTAGGGACCCTGTAATTCTTGGTTGGCTGTTTCAAGCTTTGTTTTCATTTTAATATGAATCCCTTTCAATTTTGCTTTGGAGCTGTTTACAAATAATCAGGAAAACATTTAGTTTTCTATATTGTACGGCGCTATATGCAACACTACAAAACATTTTTTTTAATGAAAAATGAGCTTACAATCCAATTGTGTTGTCTGGGCATGTAACATTTCTATGTGCCTCTCTCATAAGGAGAGTTAACACTAGAGCTTGAACCTGATTCATCTGCTTTAAAAATAGTGTTCTTACCACTAAGCTATTTTTTTTCAACCCATCATACATTTCCTGTTGGTCAGGAACTTTTATGGTAGCTCCTGTACACTGAGGCAAAAAAACAAAATACAAGTATTGTTTTATAGGGTGCTGTGTTTCTTCTTAATCTCTCCGTATGCCTGTGCTGGAGCTCGAGTCTAGAATACTCACATGGGAGCAAATTCATTGAAGCCAAAGGGGGCTTCTGTGCGATAGTGCCCCCAATCAATATTATCACGGGTCAATGAATAACCCACGCAAAAGGAAATAGTTCACCTGATACTCGCAAATAGTGTCTGTCTGTCTGTCTGTCTGTCTGTCTGTCTGTCTGTCTGTCTGTCTGTCTGTCTGTCTGTCTGTCTGTCTGTCTGTCTGTCTGTCTGTCTTACGTGACGGAGGAGATTTACACTGAAACACTGCAAGTATCCAGTGGGCGATTGGCTTCTATGTGAGTACTGTTGGTCATGTAGCATTGCTGCTTCCATGTCATTTTTATTTCTGGATTATAAACATATCCATATGTAGGCGTCATCCATCTATTTTCATCGTTTAGAGCAAAATTGATCTTGGTAATTCCAGTGTTTTTTTTGTTTTGTTTTTTACTTTGTAAATGTGGGGTTACGTATTTTTTTGCGATCGTACTTTTGAAGCCGGGATGCACAACTCCAGTCCTCCATAGCCACCAGCAGGTCGGGTTTTATGGATAATCCCTGCTATAGCACAGGTGGCTCAATCAGTGGCTCAGTCCTTTTGATTGTAGTAGTATGTTTACTCTTCTCATATAATCTGGGACTACATCTGTTAATGGTGACTGGTTACGTGTTTCTATTAATGGTGTTGCCAGTACACACCACAAGCTTTCTTTTAATATCCTTAATGTATCCTGGCTGGCCCTATTGACTTGTCATTTAATAAAAGTTCCAATAGCACTTTCTCCTCTGCAAATGGACTTGTGTTCTTCCCATTACTATTCTTGTTTCCTACTCCACTCTTGTCCTTCCACAAAAAATGAGTTGTATTTTTCTTTTTCACACTGTACCCTAATTGTGTGATGACTTTTGTTTGCTGGGAACTGATACAGGAACACTGCAAAAGAACCTTCTGATTTAAAAAGCACACCCTCAAAAGCTGATACTGCAATGTAAATACTTGATCAACTAAATTTAGCATAGGTTGAATTTGATGGACGCATGTCTTTTTTCAACCTCATCTGCTACAGTATGTACTATTTAAAACTAATTTATTCGCCGTGGGCCTCTCGGCAATAAGCACTCCTGCCCCATAGCACATATATTTTGATGACACTTCTTGTTTACGTCACATGTTGTCATGTCCTCTACATCGCATGAAAACATCAAAGTTAGCAAGTGTGACGGGCAGCCTCTACAAGCCTGTATTGATCCAAGAAGCATTCAAGCACCATTCATGAATGGTATTATGGCTAGTGCTTCTCCAGCAAGTGAAGTTATGATGTGTACTTTAATTGGTCTCTGTACATACATGATTGTTTGCAGTGCATTCTCCGCTCCTGCAATCTCATTGTGCATTTGTGTATGGATGATAACTTTCTGCAATTAATGCTGAGGAAATTGCAAATGATTTTATATTTAGTTTGACACTACACTGTCCAATGTAATCTAAAAAGCATCAAGGTACAGTACTAGATAATCTGTGTTTGGTAAAAGTATTAGAGATTATTTCATAGCAGTCTACCTCATAAAATGTTAAAACTTAGAAGTAAAATGGATTCTGTGGAATAAGAAACACTTTTCATTACTGTGCTTATCTTAGAAATTTACTGATTACAACTTTTGGAAACTTGGACTTTATCACCAAGTTCTTGTCTAAAGCGGTGTTCAAATTCAAATATAGCAACTAGTTGTTCACATTCAAATAGCATTCCTTTACATGCATCTTAAAATATAAAACATTTGTTTAAATAAATGATGAAAAATCAAGTCACTGTGCATAAAAACAAAAAAAGCAAGATAAATTATATTTCACAAAATAGTTATCTGTATGTTCAATGGTGCTGTGGACCTGGACAAGATTCTTACACTTTTTGTTTTATTTAATCAACCCACTTAATTAAACTTGCTTCAACGCCTTACAGGCAGCTTCAGAGTTGCAAGTGATAAACCTCACATACTGTATACTGTAACAGAGCTCATAGCACCAATATTGTTTATAACATAACACGAGTGTCTGAGCGTAAAGAATATAACAGTCTCGGGCTAGCTAGCAGCGCTGCATATAATTGCGGTGCACTTACACAAGCGATCACATTTTGTTTAAATGATGTAATTTCTACATTTGCTCAGCTCGACTTCATCTCGTTAATGGATTTTCATTTGATGTGTGATCCGGATCTTGTAAAGTAAAGAAACTGTTGGCTTGTTCCTGCTGTCGCCGTCATTCTATATTGCTTTGCTCAATTACATTTTCGTGTTGCTTTGATTTTTTTAAGACACTGCCATTTCATGATTTTCTTTTCTCTTTGGTAGTTTTGGTGTCCATGTAGGGGAATAGCTGCTACTTTACAAATTATTTAGCATAAATATATACATTTTTGTTCTCATCTTGTAAACAGTTTACATACTGTAGTAGAATTGACCATGTTTTTGTTTTAATATATGAATGACCTTGCTGTTATTGGTAACCACAGACAGAAGGAACTGTATGTTTTCCTGCAAACACATTCAAAACATGAAGTCTCCTCAAGGATAAATAACAATGTGATTTCGGCTCATTGCTTGTTGCGGAGCTTCTGCCCACCTACTGCTTATGTTTCAGTCTATGGGCCTGATCAACATTTGGACAGCTTTGAGAGAATAGGAGCCACCTCTGTACTCTGCCCAGTAGATGCCATCTTGGTGCTTGCTGCGGTAATGCCCTCCTCTGTACCACACACCGTTGAGGTTTGAGTGTGCGCAGGCATTGTACCACCATCCTCCTTTATGGAAGTGAGCACAGTTACCTGCGGATAAAACCACATATAAATACTGGAGTGGATTCACAAAGCGCCGGTAAAAGGGATCAGAGCTCGATCTGCATGATCTACCAGTTAAGTTGATGGCTGTTAACACCAGATCGATCTCTGAGGTTGCTTAGTAGAGGATCAGGAGTTAATGATATAGTGGTCTTGTCCCTTTTTTATATTGGAAGTACATAAGCTGATCTTGGTACTGAGTAGAGCAAGTTTATAATAGATGAAGTTCTGTTTACAGAAATTGTTACGGTTATGTTTTTTTTACTACCTGCTCATATTTTGCCTTGTCTGGTCTATTCTCAATCATATTTAAGATCTATGTAAAATCACAAAACAAATGACCATGTATGCTAAAACAAAATTTTTAAACATTGTCTATTACTATAAAACGGCTTTACCAGAAGTCCCTCCCGTTTTGGTATGTTACTGGTAGTGGCCAGATTCCACCATGTAAACATTGTAAAACAGCTATACTTCACCTGAGTACAAATCTCTGTCCCTGTCCAATGTGGTGAACTGCTTGCCATTGTGCCAGACCATGGAGTCTCCAGCGTTTCCCTGATATGTTCCCAGACGCAGTCGATAGAATTCGCTCTCTGGCTCCAGGCGGAAACTACTATATTCAGCGTAGACTTTTTTATTGCTCCAGTCTTCCAGCTCGATCAGCAGCTTGTAGTTGTCTTGGTTACTCAACTGATAGATGCTCTCCAGTCCCAGCCAGTACTCCCCATCAATGTTCCCAAAGCCTTTCTGCACAGAAAGGCGACATGTAAGTGCAGAAGCGTTGTAAGATTTCTTTCGAGGACAAGTGCAACTCAAGATAAGTTACGGTATGCAGGTGGATCGTTTATGATGTAACTGCCTAAAAAATTATAGAGCATATTCTAGAATCTAGATATCCAGGCAGTACGCTAGCTAAATCTGTTTTTTGTAATGTTTTTTGTTTTTTTTCCCCCACTCAATTACTTTCATTGGTTTTCTAATCAAAAGAAAATGAACGCGTGTTTGTGTGTGTTTGTGTGTGTTGGGAGGAGGGGACAGCAGTGAATGTTACACATTTACCGAAATGTTACATTATTGTGAACCCTGGAATTGTAGTATATATTGCAAAAGGCAACAGAATTGTCCTTGAAATCAAATCAATAAGGACGTATCACCTGGCATGAGGAGAGTCAATCATTGCAAACCTCTGGGCGGTTATTAGACGAGAATAGTCTTGTGAAGGAGGTGGATGCCTGGCCGACTGGAAACTATGGTATGTCAACCAGGGCTGCCAATTTAGGGCAGGTGTCTGTAATGACCACCGTCAACTTTTTGCCATCTTGAGCGTACCATACTCTATTTTTGGCCTGGGTGAGTTGGTATCCAGAGGGCTGCCATAGAGTATCTTGTGGCTTTCATAATGTGACTTAATTTACTTGAATACCTGTCTTCATCTTCCAAAGGCTTGCTCCGAACACAGAACAATAGCTAGTATTTTTATATAGAGCGCCACTATTAGATAAGTTTCCTTTTTCACTTGCTCCGAACACAGACTAAGGCCTGTAGAAAGTCAGGGTTTCAGAGAATTGGGGTCATGGCAGATATTGTGGTGGACAGGTGGAATTTTCATTTATTAGAGCCCCAGAGTTTTTTTTTTTGTGGGAAATCGTTGGTAGACAGGTTCCAGCATGCTTCTGGACTGACTCTGGGTTCTTGCTTTGGCAACCAATGTCGGTGGGGCTTCCACCTCAATCTCCACCCATCGTTTAGTATTGGGGTTTGGCTCAATTGGACCACTTTGTAATACGAAATTAAGCATGGTAAGGCCAGACTGCTTGCTTTTCTGAGTTCGCTGAGCATGGATTTGTTAACTCGGGGGGGGGGGGGGGGTTCATGTAAATGATTTGGAGGTTCTGAATAGCACTCGGAAGCACCTGGATGGGTGGGGTGTGGAACAGGTAAAGAAAACGTGGTAGCAGGTTCTTTTTCACTGCCTTTATCCTCCCAATCCATGCAATATTAAATTTGGACCATTTTGCGAAATCTAATTTAAGGGTTTTTATTAGAGATAGGAAATTCTTTTGTTAAAGCATTTTGTAATCCTTTGTTAGGTACGTACCTAGATTGTTTAGTGTTTCTTTGCACAACTTAATAGCAAAGTTTATATCAATCAGCTTCATATCCTCAGGTGATGAGTTTATATTTGTGACCTCTGCTTTAGGGTTTATTTTAAAACAAGATAATCAACTGATTAGGTGAAGGGATTAGTTATGGATAAAAGGGCGTCACCTGCAAAGTGACATTTTTAAACGGTTTATCATTTATTGGGACCCCTTTGATTTCTGGGTAGGATCTAACGTGCTGCTAGGGGTTTCTGAGATAGGTGGGAGAAGGAACATTCCTGTCTAGTTACACCTTTAATTGGAAAAATCTCTGATGTGCCAGCACAAAGCACCCTGGCCGAAGGAGATCCATACAATGCCAAAACCGCCCTCAGGAAATTCCCTGAAATCTGAAATGCTTGAGTACCCTCCATGTAATCCCAGTCCAGCCTGTCAAACGCTTTTTCCGCATCAGTCAGGCCATTGGTATTGTCAGCAGCTTGCCTGCCTGGCACAAAGCCGATTTGGTCCAGATGGACTAGCCCTGGCAGGACCACATTGACTGTTCGCTAATATTTTAGAAAAGATCTTTAGATCCACGTTAAGAGAAATCGGCCATTAACATGGGAAACAGGTAGGGTCTTTATTTTGGGGATGAGACAAATACTGTATGGGCTTGTAGCATACTATTAGGAAATGCCACATCTTCAAAGATGGAATTAAAGAGCTTCAGCAAGTGTGGTGAGAGAAGGTGAACACATTTTTGTGATGTCCTTTAATGTAATAATGAGTTTCTCATGGTCATTCTCTCCTGTTCGAGTTTCATCTGTAAAGATCTTGGGGTCCATTAAAAGATCAGTACATGCAAAAGAATTAGTATTAACAGGTGCTCTGTAATTTTCTTTCTAGTCCCCCACTTTTTAATCTATATATAGTCTGCATAACTAAATATCCTTTTCCACAGTTAATATACTTTATATTTATGATTAATACAGTAAGGTGTTTACCGAAGGGAAAATAGATTCTTGGCAAATGTTGATTTTTATAGACCAAAGCTTCATGAACCTTTGTTCTAATCAATTGTCTCCCAGTTTAAACCACAATCGGCTTACTCAGCATTTAACCAGAACTACTGGATTTGTGTAACATCTAGACTAACGTAATTCATGTGTGTCTGTGTGTCTGTGTGTCTGTCTGTGTGTCTGTGTGTCAACAGGCAGTGCGCACTTAAGATGTTTTTTATTTTTATTTTTTTAAAGCTCTGTCCACTTGGATCTTTAGTAGATTCTGTTTTTTTCTCCTTACCTTATAAGTGTCCCAGTTCCTGAAGAAGTTGGCTGAACCATCTGTCCTCCTCTGTATTACTGCCCAGCCACCAGGATCCAAGGTGTTCTCGCACCACAATTGTATGTGATTGTTGGCGTTGTCTGGTTTGATCAAATAAATCCCGCTGTTGGAAAATCCAGATTCTTTGGCATGCTGGCAGTCTCTGAAAGGGCCTGTTGAATTAAGATTTGGGACAAATCATTTATATCTTTGCACACCTCACACCACAAATTAGATTAATTGTTCTTCTAAATTGTGTGTAACTTTATTAAATGTATATGGGGGAAAAAATGGAGGGCTAGTTTTTTTTTTTTTGTTTTTTTTTAAATGTTGGTTTTAAGCATTTTTTACCTCAATGTTTTTTTTTAACAGCTGGTTTATTGGATTTAAAGGTTGCTGGCCAACACCACTATATTAACAAACAATTGGTTTACTGAGGAAGTTCATAGGCGGCTTGATAAAATTAAAGTAAATAAGGCACCTGGCCATGATGGCATACATCCAAGAGTTCTCAATGAGTTAAGTTCAGTAATAGCCAAACCATTACATTTAATATTCAAGGACTCCATTTCCACAGGCTCAGTACCACAAGATTGGCGTAAAGCAGATGTGGTGCCTATATTTAAAAAGGAAGCTAGATCACAACCGGGGAATTGCAGAACTGTAAGCCTGACTTCAATAGTGGGGAAACTACTTGAAGATTTAATACGGGATAATATTCAGGAATACCTAATGGGGAAAAAATTATTATTAATAGTCAGCATGTATTTGTGAAGGATAGATCATGCCAAACTAACCTTATTAGTTTCTTTGAGGAGGTAAGTAGGAATTTAGACCAGGGTAATGCAGTTAATGTGGTCTACTTAGATTTTGCAAAGGCTTTTGATACGGTTCCATGCAAGAAGTTGGAGTACAAAATAAAGCAAATTTGGAGTCCGTAAAAATATATGCACCTGGATTGAAAACTGGTTGAAGGACAGACAATAGAGGGTTGTCATAAATGGAACTTTTTCAGGTTGGGCTAAGGTCGTAAGTGGAGTACCTCAGAGATCTGTACTGGGACCCTTGCTTTTCAACTTGTTTATTAATGACCTTGAGGTTGGCATAGAAAGCAAAGTCTCCATGTTTGCTGATAACACTAAATTGTGTAAGGTAGTGGAATCAGAGCAGGATGTAATTTCTCTCCAGAAGGACTTTGAGAGACTGGACACTTGGGGCAGGTAAATGGCATGATGCCTTATCACTTATTCCACAATGTGATAGTGTGGTATTGTCCCCATGCTGCGGTGTAGGCTGCGACACCATTTTGACGTATTTAACAAAGTTCTCTCAGATGTGACTAAATTGGAAATGTCGTTCTCTGACCCGGAACCTCAACCCACCTGTTTATCCTTAAATCACAAATTACATGGTTGTGTTTGACATCATAGTACAGTATGTGGAATTCATCAGCGTAAATATTCTAAAAGTACAGATATTCTCCCTCAGTGGGTTGTAGTACAATGTTTGTAAAATGTGCGGTTTTAACACTTCACGGCCAGAGTGGCTTGCAGTGCATTGCAAAATATGTTGGTGGTAGCAAATGTGTTAATGATCAAGGGAAACAGAACCCATTTGTCACGTTTGAGAGATGTTTCTATATATAATGAGCAGTGGGTATATTCTAAAATAATGTTACTATTTTAGGTATGCCGTAAAGCCTGTCCATTGTAAACAGATCAAATGCTTATGGAATGGCAAGAATGAATAGGTATCCTTAAAGTGTGTTTGGAAAAGGAATGCATCTCTAATTGTGTTTTTCTAAATGTATATATGAGCGTATTACAGGTGTGCAGTTGTGATGGAGTGGCAGGCTGTAAGTGTGATGGAACTTTACCGACCCGCTATATTAATCCTCTCGTAGCACTGTGAATGGCTATAGCGGCTTTTGGAATGTTACATCTTCCTTCGTTAACTACTCCCAAAGATTAGACCTGTGGTTTTGTAACTTATTATTTAAAAAATTTTTTGGTTAAGGAACCCTATAATTATATTGTGAAATTCTGGGGAACCCCAACTCTTTCTAATAGCGCGTCTGCGATCAGATGCTTTGCAAGGAACCCCAACCCTCTCTAATTGCGCGTCTGAGGTTAGATGCATTGTAAACTCTTCTGTCTTTGGTCCAATGTTCAAATGACATGGAAAGTGCAGGGAACTCTTTTAGGGATGCCCGTGGATCCCTTGTTGAAAAACACTGGATAAGGCAGTACTGCACCAGTAATTTGTTGCCAAACAGGGTAATTTTATGGTGTGTACACAGCTTGTAGTGAGTGTGGGGGAGGTTGGGCTGTTAGTCTGTTTTGCCATTTCATCTCAGGCTTGTTGTTCTCCCAGCATGGCTTTGCACAGTATGTGCTGTCAAAATGAAAACAGAGATTTTTGTTGTGGGGAAAATTGTGATCTTTGTCAAAAGTGCTGCGAGGCCCCTCAGGATCCCTAGGATTTTCAGAATATTGACGTGGCACGCTACGTTCCTTTTGGATAAAACTTCTATTTCCTTTGTGTGGGTAGAAAAGTTACACTTTATTTTTGTTTTTCTATGGCAAACGGAGCACTTGTGCTTTTTTGTTTTTTGTGGTTGGGTGGTTCCCCGGAGATTGATATTGCTAATCCATGAAATATTTGATTTGCTACTTGTTTTTGTATAGTAATTATCAGAATGTTATTTTTTTTCCATGTTTGAAAGATCTGTTTGGGTAAATTCACGATTCGTACTAGTCACTGAAGGGTTGAACTATGCGAGGGAAGACATTTCTCTAGTTGCCCAACGACGACTTAAAACAATGGCAGAAAGAAATCTCGACAAAAAAACAAAGGGACTAAAACGTTGATCCTGCAACCATGTGTAAGAAATTAAATGTAGATAAAGTAAGGCATTGTAACTATTTTATAATATACATATTTTGAGTGTTCTCTAGAGCCAGCGTTTCAAACCTTTGGTGAAGAACTGTGGAATCATTTAGAAACGTACCAAATTTGGCCTCAGAAAAAACCCTGCTGACCTCTTGTAGAACTTCTACTTTGAACCCCATTTTATTTCTCTAGAGCAGATGACACCCCGTCTCACAGGTGGTTGTCTATTTTATTACTATGCTCCACCTGTCTCTTTTAAAGTGAGGCTTGTGTGATCTAATCTAAGATTTCTGCCTTTTGAATACTTGTTTTAAATTTAGTAACATGGATTTTACATGTGAGATTTCCCCCTGGTGTTCTTCCACTAGAAAATGCATATTGCGTCAGTTTAGTTAATACGGACCATGTGCTGTATGTAATGTTTTTAAACCCATTTTATTAAAAAAAATCTACCTTTAACTGAATCCTTGTCTACTCGCAGGGGTGTAACTACACTACTGCAAAACCCTGCAATGCTGGGAGGAAGGGGCATGCTGTCTGGTACTGGAAGTTGGGCCCGGCCAGAGTTTAGGCCCAACCTCCGTGTCGGGCTACTGGGGCCTCTGCTGTGGGGCCCCTAACGCCAAGCCTCCCACATACTGGTGTACCCATATAGGTCGGCTCCAGATATAGGGCCTGTTGGGAAGTCAGCCTAACTGGTGCATCCACCCGCGTGGCCCCAGCTTCCCACCAACGTGGGACCTGATGTTTCGCCCCTGTCCCACATTGCCCACAAGGCAAGCTATGTGTGAGGGGAGAGGAATTGAGTTAGAGAGAAGAGTGCGGGGGAGAGGAGAGGGGAGGGGGGGGGGAAGAAAGTGAGAGTTAGATAGAGGGGTGTGAGAATTAGAGGAGGAATGGGGAGAGAGGGGAGGAGAGTTGGAGAGGAAGGAGAGATAGACCACCTTTAAAAATGTTTTGCAGGAGGCCCCAAACATTGTAGTTACGACACAGTCTGCTCGTCTTAAGTATAATTGTTATTTTGTTTGGATGCATATTGTGGTAGATCATAGGCATAGTTAGACATTCGTGGTCTCAAGATTTTCCAAATCAAAAGAAATTGTTGCTGATTATATAACTTGATCCATAAAGTGAAGCTATATCGGGTTGACCTAATTTCAAAAGCGTCTAATTTTTTGTGTTTCTGGTTGAATCAGAAATTATGCTGTGCGCATTCATTCAGTTTGACCAGTGGAATTGTACCTTGGGTGAATTGTGCATTCCACTGAAACACCCTCCATTTTTCTTCATGATGCCAGCTTTTCAAGTTATGGTGGTTAAAAAGACAAAAACCTCCACCGTACAGTGTACAGCAAATATACCACTTGTGGTGTATTTCCATGTCTCAGACAGGTCTGCAGCTTGAAATTAAAGCAGCAATACTACTTTCCAACTTCTTTTTATATGCAATACATGTGACAATGGGTAATTCTACATTCTTCCCTTTGTTGGCAATAGTTTGGTTCCCTTATTATAACGCTGTCAAAATCCTGATTGTGTGCCTAACATTATGGTTACTTCAGTCAGTGTAAGGCCACGTCCATGGATAGTGCTTGCGGGCTGAGGCGCGCTTCCGCTCGGCACTGAGCCCCTACAGCCGCAATGAGAGCGGCTTTAGTAGGGGCTCGTCTACGCTTCCGCAAGCGCGCGTAAGCGTAGGTCTTAGTAAAATTTTAAATCTTCGCGCTTGCCGTTGTCCCAATGAGGGCGAACGAGCTCCGTGACGCCACTGGCCCGCCGACACGCCCCGGACGGCGCGCTGTCTAAGGCCAGGTAAAGCACCCGCTTTCCCTCTGCCTCAGCGCGCCTCCGCCCGCAAGCGGTATCCATGGACGAAGCCTAACTCGGCACCTACAATGTATCCTTATATTACTCAGGTAACATCTATTATTGCAGTTTACAGCTCAAATGGGCACCATTTGCAACAAATTATCCCAAACCGAAAAGTGTTGCAAACATCCTGCACTGCTTAGGAGGTGGGTTAAATAAAACCTGTTATAGAAATCAAAGGATGCTTTAAAACTCATTAAAAAATACTATTAAGAGAATCATAAGTCACTATCTAATACTACAGAACTGATTTATTCAAAAATATATAAGATTTCACGTTTTGCTGCCTTGTGTTTAAGGCAATTTACTATGAATAAACTCAAAACCTTAAACTATTTCATCTAAAAAAAATATATATATATCTATATATCCTACAACAAACTGTTTAATAAAAAATACACAAAACAATCTAAAATGACATTATTATTGTAGTTAATATAATATTAATATATTGTGGTATATCGGGTTAACGTCACAGGCTGCAACATCCATGTACCTACATTCTGCATGCAGACATATATGCCATTTTGTTACTATTGGT